>NC_042518.1:6199332-6500963 GCF_900963305.1 Echeneis naucrates
GTGGTCCACAGCGGCGCCACTGATCTTGGCACAAAAACACTGGCTGCCAGCAGAGGAGAAGGTTTTGGAGATTGGGGAGCAGGGAGGGTATAGTCTGTGTGGGTGGTGCAGGGGTTGGTGACACAGCTTAGGAGCAGTAATCTCACACATTCTGATCTAGTGTTAGCGTAAATGAGGAAGTCACACACAATATTATGTAACATAGACAGAATGGGGTGGTTTAAATGCCGGAAAATGACTAGAGTCACTGTGCATGTTTATGTCATTTGGTCTTGCTGATGTCATGCAGCAGTGCACCTCACAACTGCCACCACATCGCCTTCTGTTTCTAAATGTTGATGAGTGACATAAAGAGATACCAGTCTCAGCTGCATGCATTGCATTTAATGTTTTAATGTGCTTTGGTGTAGTTTGCAACCAGTTTTACGGTCTGTTTATCCTTTTCCTGTTCTAGGAAGTCACGTCTTCATATAACCACCATAATGATAATCCAGATTGTGTTGGGATGACAGAAACCTACTGCACACACACACAGACGGTGCTTCTCTGACCTCAATTATCTAGTTATTTTACCTCCCAGTTGTTTCATCACCTCTCGGTTTTTAATCTCCATCTCAGGAAATTAACCATGACTCTGCTCATCAGAGTCTCTCACAGTGCAGCCATCTCTTTCACTGATGCTTCATTGGGGGTGTCTCGGACCACTTTTGGGGCTCGTGAAAACACAGTTAAATAATTAGAAACTTTGTTTGCCCTACTTTTGTTAATAATTTTCACCTCCATAAAAAAAGAAAATAGTCGATAGCGTCACAGACGAAAAGACAGAGGGGGGCATGTAAAACGTGGAAGTGACACACTGCAAGTTACCAGAAAAAAATAATACTGACATTTATAACCACTCATTAATTATGATTGCAATCTATTTTGTCACCTCACCTACTGACTATTACTTAATCATAATCGATTATTTGATTTGATAATCCAAATATAATATGATCTGACCAATGGTCCAAAACAGAATATATTCACTGTTTAGATTCTAAAATTATTTTGTCATACTTGCTTGATAAACAAATTTAAAAATTTTTGCTATCAAATAACTAATTATTCATCTGATAGTCAAAGAATTGAGGTTGAAAAACCATTCAGTGTTATGCTGATACCCTCCAACTGGCCCTTCCATCTCTCACTTTAACTTTATAAATTTCCATGACATGTGAGAGTAGATTACCAATCCAGTGTTTTTTCTCTGTTTGAGGTTTGTCATGCAACAGGACTATGACATAGGTTTAGTCATGGCCACATCTGGTTCCTGCTTGCGCTCGTGGGTCTGCATGAGCCACTTCAGCCTGCCCTGCAACGCTGTTAGCAGGTGGCAGGCCAAGGCAGCAGGGTTCACAGCAGCACAGAGCCCCAGGCCTCCACACCTCGTCAGGGGAGAGAAATAAAGACGACAGAAGGGGAGGGGGAACAGAAGATGCCCTGGGGATGTCCCTTGCTGATAAAGAGACGAGGAGAGATCAATTGATGAGAGGAGAGGACTGATATGTCAGCCTGATTTCTCTTCTGACGCATTCCATGGATGGGAAGGTTGGAGAAAGGGAAGTGGATGGAGGGTAATCCAAGGATGGGCATGGAAGTAAACAGGATTGAGGAAGCAGAGGATCGAGTGAGATGGAAATGAGAGCGACAAATAGTGTGAGAAATCCGGGGGAGGGAGAAGAGCTGGCGATCGCCTGCCAAGATTAAAATGTGTGCCTGGTATCATAAATAAGGGAGAAACCTACACTCAATCAGTCCTGTTGCTGTGTTTGATTGCCACAATGAGGACCAGCAAGCCTCTGCTTTGGCAACACGCACCTCGCTCTGATGACGCACACCTTGCTTCACAAGATGGAGGGGAACTGCACACAAACACCAAAGCTCCATGTGGAGCCACTTTATGCAAAGTACGGTCAGGCTGCTTAGCTCACCTCCTGTGATGTTATGTGGCACAATAAACAGCAGCTTCAAGGTTCATGTCAAGGTCGGCTTCCTCCACAGAGGACACTCTCAATACGCTGTTTGTCTGACCTGCCGGGGTCAACTTAGATGGACACTCTTTTTTTCTTCTGTGTGCTTTTTGTTTTTATCAAACATTTACCCAAGAGGAGATGCCGGCTATTAATCCTTGAGAGTCGCTGGGAAGTCAGTCAAAACACCAAGCTCTGCGTGTAAACCTTTCTTTATGAAGCAAAGGCACCAAACATTCTGCTCAGGGCTTTTCTTCAATCTGATTATTAAAGTGAGTCTCCACCCCTAAAATAATCTACTGCATTTTGCATTTGGTCTGCAATTTGCAATTTTCTTTAGGGTACATTTTCACCCGCAGGGTATTATACAGGTCACAGGGTGTATGAGCACAGCTGGGCATTTATTCCTTAAAGGACAGAGACTTCACTGTGCACACTGACTTATGGAGACCTGCAGTCTGCCGGCCCCGGACTTACCTCTAAGGCCACCAGTCACCTGGCTTTGGCCTCCAGGGAACAGTGCATAGACTGGACCATGGAGGGGAGCGTGTGCGGCCGAATGTCGGCACTCTCTTTCCTTTAAATCTTATTTCCTCTGCCGCTCTGTTTCTACAGGGTGCACATGGTGCTCTCATGGTATCAGACACAATTTATACATTTCACGTTATTTGAAGAAGCCAGTAATTTAAAATCTATCCAGTATCTTAATATCGGACAGGTTAATGGACAAAGGTAGATCAGCTGACTTTAACATCAGAAACTAGCATATTAAGTGTTTCCTGCTGACCTGACCACTACTGAGCGCTGGAGGTAACTCTTGGCTGTTTACCCATCAGCCAACGGGGCAGCAACACTGAGGAAGTCAGCAGTCCTACCATGCCGTTCCGCAGCATGAACTGTCAATACTTTCTATGTGATTGACATGATTTTGAGCTGATCATTATTGATCATACAGATTTGAATGGTTTAATTATTCATCTATACTGATTCTTCCTAGATCCGTCGCAGGAGGCCCACACCCGCCACGCTCTTCAGAGTCGCCGACCAATCATCTCCTGACGATGATCAGTCCAGTCATCAGGTAAAGGTGAAGTCAAAACAATTTTTTATGATAAGCGTCATCTTCATCGTGCATCCTTCTGCCTCCAGCCACCCAAATATTCACCAACAGAACACAGCTGTAATCTTTTTATGTGTCGACTGTCTGCTGGTGTCTTCTCTGTAACATTCACCATTTTCAACCCTCCATCACACACTCATGTTGTGTGAACCCATGTTCAAACTCCCCATAAAATAATCTCTGTCGTCTTGAGCCAGGCTACCTTCACAGAATGATTTTATTTGATGTTAAGGTGCAGCCATGAAGAAATATCACATCTTGAGTTTGAATATATCTCTTCATGTCATAAACTGCATCATCATTTTTTATATTATTTAAGTGTTTAATTTGCCATTGTGTGTGAAATGTGCTGTTTAATTTATTTGTGGTGCAGTGGCTGGCTGTGTATTTAAGGTTGTGTGTCTTTGTTTGTCTGTCTTTAAAATTAGATTTTGATATGTTTTAAATGCATTTTAATTTACACTTTGGGTTGCTTTGTGTCTATATGGTGCTATTTTAATGAATTTTCCTTGTATTATATAGAATTAAGAAAATTTTATGTGAAAATGTCATGTAACACCAGACACAAATACTTCCAGGCATTAACATGTGTTTTTAAGGAGAATTTAAAGTGAATTTGCTGTTTTCCTCTTTTCTATTTGCAGTGGGTCGTCGGAGAGAATGGAGTGCTCAAACCCAAGCGTGTAAATCCAAACGTGTATCAGCCTCCATCACTCAAAGGTCGGTACGAGCCTCTTTGACACTCCAGGAAGCAGCCGTGTGTGTTGTGATTCAACCTTGTGTTTGGGTCCTCTTTGTTTTACCGAGCTTCGCTGCAGTCGAGTGTCCTCCTCGCTTTCCGCGCTAAGAGCAGACACAGAAAGCAGTGCATGTGACAGATGGGTTAGATATGCATTAAAAGCCTTTGTTTCTTTTTTATTCTCTGCATGTGCATGTGTGATGTGCGCAGACGTAGATCTGGTCTTTTTGTGTGCCCAACAGCAGGATCTGTATATTTGTGTGTGACAGGAAGGGAGAAAGAGGGAGATTATCGTGTGACAGCTGTGAGACACTGAGTGTGAGTCTAGGAAAGTCTGGATCATCCAGGATTACAGTCGGTTGTGTATACAGCTGTGGCACACACACACACAAACAAGCATGAACGAAAAAGATTGGCTTGCATGTGTACATGCATGTGGGCAGTCGCTTGTTGCATGTGCTTGTTAAATAGGCAAAAATATTTCCCATCAGAGCTTCATTCACTGGGGGTGTCTGGGTATGCTTTGCGTTTGGAGTGATGATATAATGACACAGAAAGCCTTGTTCCTGCAGCAGCAGAAATCTGTCTTTCATAAACTAATATGAGCGGGAAACAGCAATCATTTCTAATTGCATAACCTACCTTGAGCTAGAAAGAGTGGCCTGCCTCAGTGCGGCACCGTGTATCTGAGAGTGTGAAAGAGGCCAAGGTGACCCAGAGGAAGGGAGAGGGGGAGTTGAGGTAATGTCACAAAAGAGAGGAGAGCGTATCAGGAGGGAGAGGGAGAGTGGTGTGAGTCAGCACTGCCAGGCGAGCGTGCTGAGGAGGGCGGGCAATCGAGGAAAGATGAGGGTACAAACAAACAGATGGAAGAACAGGGTGAGAGAAGGGACAGAAAACAACAGCGAAAGCTCTGCTGTACAAATCAGTGTGGGATACCAAAAGCACTATGCAGTTGCCTGCCTGCCTGCCTGTCTGTCTGTCTGTCTGTCTGTCTGTCTGTCTGTCTGTCAGTGCATGTGTTTAATTGGCGTCCTGCCTGCCTGGCATGTATTCAAAAAAATCCCGTGAGGCTTGATTAAAAACTGACAGTGTTGAAGCGTGGTAAAACCAGAACAACATATCCCTCTATCCTTGTATCCTTGTGTCTGTGTCCATGTGTTTGTGTGGCCGTCTCCCTGTGTGTGTCTGTGGTGTGTTTACTTGTGTGTAGCTGTGCAGAAGATGGCTGAAGCACATATGCAGAACCTAGGTGTCTACGCTCCTTTGGAAGACCCTTGTGAAGGGGATGAGGATGAGGAGGGAGAGGACCCATCTCCCACCAAAGCTGCTGGTGAGAGGGCGGCTCTCTGTGGGCCGGCTGGGACCACCACACACCACTGTTGGTTTTACTATTTCAGGAAAAAAAATACACCCCTAGTGAAAACAGAGCCACTGGCACTGTGTCCTGATTTTCCAGAGGCGGTTCAGTTGTGGAGTGGTGGAGTTAAATGATGATAAGACGTATTCATTTTATTAATGCAGTCCGACCCCATTAAACAAATGCAGGGAAAAACAAAAATCTTGAAAATCAAAGCAAATATTTAAAACTATCTTAAGGTGTAGGGGCGGAAGTTGCCCCTTTTCCTTCTATTCTAAGCATGACAAAAGCTTGAAAAGGCTTGAAATAATACTATATTAACTATAACAAAATCTTAACATTTACGTCCGATTGATATTTCATGATATCAATGTGGCTTTTGTCTCAGCAGACACTTACAGGACTAAGAAACACAGTTAAAGTTCAAGCTTTGTTAAATATTTTTTGATGCAGCAGATTTCAAACTCTGAAAACAATTTGTCATGAAAAATGAAAAACAAATTAGTGGCGAGAAAAATATATAAAATGTGGCTGAAAGACACAGAACACGCATAACAAAATGTGAGGCTGCCGTTCTCGGAGGAAAGGACCTGTCCCCTTTGCACGGTAACATTAGCTCCTCCATGCAGGGACCAGCAGCACTCTAATGTGCTGAGAGACGGCCCCAGCATCGTATTATCTCCTTCCCCAAATCTGTTGGAGGGTGAACTGCGCTGCACTGACCGCAGGGCCCGACACCAACACCTGTAACAGTCAGATAGAGGCCAGGCAGGATTAATAACCAAAGCTGTGATCCTCTTCAAAATGCTGCTCTGTTCTCTTCTACCTCTAGCACAGAAAATAAAACCTTTGGACAATGATTTAAAAAAAAAAAAAGAAAAAGTAAAAAATCTGAACCGCTCTGCCCATAAACTTCATACATTTTGTTTGACGCTGCAAAATTGTATGTCTTTAATCTCCTTGATGTTACATGAGAAACGGCAGCATTTCATTCACCTATTGCTCTGTCGACCCAGATGACAGGCTCTGTCAATAAATCCTTCAGTGAAAGCGGGCTGAAACACAGAGGTCCTTCTGATTGCAGTTCATCTCTGTCTTTTAGTCTCTCTGAACACATTACATATGATCCCTTTGGTGCACTGCCAAAAGCCAGAGATGTTGTCACAACTGCACGGCGGCCTCCTCTGACCTCAGTCTTTGTGCCCTCAGATCAGACAGCAACCACTCAGCAGTCAGACAAGTTTTCCAGCGTGAGAGAGACGGCCAAGCAGATCCAAGCAGCACAAGAGGAAGAGGAGGAGGAGGAAGATGACGACAGGGAGGGAGACAAATCCAAGCCGACAGCAAAGGAAAACAGTCAAGGGAACAACTGAGAGAGAGAGAGAGACAAACGTTTTTGGGGAGAGTGAATGTGTAGTCATCATCAAATGGTTAAAATAGGAAGAACTCAGAAAAACAAATGAAGAAATTGACAGGGTTTTTTTTGTGGACGTGTGAATATGTGGAGTCGGGTGAGGATGAGTGAGGTGTCTGACTGACGAGATGATGGATACTCAAGCATGTGAAGATTTCTATAGTGCTTCTCCCCTGAGGGGCTCAGGTGGCTTAAAGAGAGGACAGAGAGGGAGTTTGTATGAAAGCAGTCGGCCCATATGAGCAGGTGAAGAGTGATCTACTGACAGAGCAGACTACAGATGCCACTTAGGCCCCAATGTCCCTTTGTTTATAATGAGAGTAATGGAGCGGGCCAAAGTCAATGAGACTAAATATCCCTGAAAACCAGTCCTCTCTCTTCCTTAACGTTCCTTTAAAGAGGGAAATAACTACCACGATGTCTTTAACAAAGACCGTCTCTTATAGGGCCCTTTCTAAACTACTTGAAGGTCTTTAAATGACTGTGGGACATATGCCACCTTCATTTCATTCATTGTTTTCCCCTTTGATTAATGTGTGTATACTTCCATCTTGTGGTAGAAAATAGTGATGCTCCAGCCAAGTCCCCCAGCTCAACAAAACAGGTGTACATTTTGATTCTATTTTCTTCTAATTATTGCCCGTTTTTTGATGCTATTACCGGTCTGCATTCAATATGTTCAATCTTAATAACATTATCTGTCTGGGGGAAACCGTGCAGAGCCTAATCCATCTGCACTGTTTTTAAATTCAGACTTACAGGTATCATCCTCACTGTTGACTGCACATGATCCTGTCATCAGCAGCAGAGCTGTGTTAAATTACCACTGGGATTATAAATTTAATCCCCTGAAATGTGGTGCAGGTTGCCGTTTTATTCAAAGAAAACAGCAGCTCCATTTGAATAGAGATATTGACGCTAAAAGAATTTAATTCTCATTATTTCTGCATTATAAGCTGCTTCATTTTGGTCATTTGAAAAAGAAATATACAAAAAAATGTCTGGGGTTGTGAATCATTTTTAAATCTACCAAAAAATGGCCAACAAAATGTTTGTCTATATTTGTGAGCGAGTGTGTGTCGTCATTTCATACCATACTTTTAATTTTTGAGCATTCTTAATTAAATTACAGCTACCTCTAATTTGTTCAAAATAAGGTTCCCTGCTATTTCCTCCCTGCTTCATGTGTGTAAACTCGATTCATGTTGTGAACTGATGTACTCTGTTAAGGAATCAAAAGAATTAATTTGTAATTTGAAATCTCCTTTTTTCCCCCCCACTAGTGTCAAAACAGACTTCTCAGTGCTCACAGATTTCCTTTTGTATGTTAACACTTTTCTATTGTCATCTTTCTAATCGTTTGCTCATGATTTTTATGTCACGGATCTGTTGTTGTTAGAGCTATTTTTCTAATCTAATGCTCGGTGTGTGAGTAGCTCAGCTCTGTCCTGTTCCTACTGACAGTATCCAAATACTCAGAAGACTTTGTGTGTGTGTGTGTGTGTGTGTGTGTGTGTGTGTGTGTGTGTGTGTGTGTGTGTGTGTGTGTGTGTGTGTGTGTGTGTGTGTGTGTGTGTGTGTGTGTGTGTGTGTGTGTGTGTGTGTGTGTGTGTGTGTGTGTGTGGTATGCAGAGCCTAAAGCCAGGCACTGATTTAAAACAGTCGCTGACTTCCTCCACTCTTTTTACCATAAATTCACTTGGTCTCTCTCTTTTCAAGGAGTCAGCAGCAGTTTTAAATGTTTTTCTTCAACATCAATCTAATTTCATTTTCAATTTCTCTTAAGAAGCAGGCTCTGATGATAAAACATTTCCTTTTGTGCCACATGATGAATAGGTTTTACTCTTTGTATGTAAGAAAAAACTGTATGGAACTTTTTTTTTTTTTTTTTTTTTTTTTAACCTCTGACCTCCCTAAACATCTGGCTGGTCAGCTGATGCTGCCCCCCCCTTAGTCCTGCAGCCCCTCCCCTCCTGGGTCAGAAGAAAGAGATCATCGAAAGACATATGAACTCTGAAAGCTTATTCTGTCTTTATTTTCTTTTTCTTTTTTCCCCTTTCTATTGTTTCATGATGTGATGTGGTTGTTTTAAAGTGAGCAACAATATGATATCAGAATAAACAGATTTTCCTTTTCTCCGTCAACCTGATCTGGTTTTATAGTGTGTGTGTGTGTGTGTGTGTGATCTGAGTGAATCAACTGATTGATATTGTCTCACTGTACAGCAGAAGTTTGTGTGGTGTCCAAAAGTTAATAGTTAATAATTTTAAGTTTTTTCATACATCATATTCAATATTAAATATAAAACTGAATGATTGACTTTTTATTCATTCAGAATTTTTTTTTTTTTTTTTCAAAAATGTGCATATTTTAGTTTTAAGGCCATCTCTGCTGACGTGTTTAGGTTTCTGGAGGCATAAATAAAAAAGGACCTCAATAAATGTAGACATATGGAAAAAAAATACAAAAATGTTTTGAAATGCACAAGTAAATGAAAATATTAATAAAAAAGAATTCATTGTTGAAATGCATCGGAAAACAATCAACACCAGACTGGGAGGAAACCCACGCAGGCATTGGGCAGAGAAAGGCCCCAGGCCAGGGAACCGAACCTGTGACCTCCTTGTTGTGGGGCAACAGCGCTAACCACTGTTTTATCAAAATAAAAAAAATATAAATAAACCAATTAAAATGAAGAAAGAGGAAATATTTTAATACATAAAATGATGTTAAACTTGAAATGGCCAGGGATGTAGTTACAGAGAAAGGCCACTGGATGGCAATAGTCACGTAGTTTTCATCGTGTTTGAAGAGAGGCGGGGAATTATCTTGCCACGATGTGTCATCTTGGATTGGTCCGAACCGGAAGACAGTGCGGCGACGATGAGGACGAAGAGGGTGATGATGATGATGATGATGATGATGGTGATAATAAGGAGGATGCGGTAAATCAAGTGAGTTTCATGCTTTTATTATTTATTGGACAATTCATTGAGTGTGTTTTGTTGTCTCTTAGCTCCACTTCCTGTGATTGTTCCTTTGAAACGTGACGTCGCTGTCACAGCCAGAAAACTAACTTACATGGAGACGGAGCTGAGTTAGCCGGCGGAAGCTAAACGGGGTCGCTGAAAAATAAATAGTTCGTTTGCTCCTTCGTGTCATTCGTGTTTGTGTGTTCTGGTGTTGGCCCCGACAGAGGAGCAGCTTTTGTGCTGGTTGTTTCCTGTCTGTGTTGTGTGTTTTTCTTGTGGACAGCGGTTAGTTAGTTAGGAAGTTAGTTAGTTAGCCTGCTAGCAGAGGAACAACCTCCACAGAGTTGTTGTTGTTTCTTAGCAGGACTGAAAACGTCTGCGGTTTGAAACTATTAAAACCAAAATCTACATGAACTCTCGTCATTTAGTTGATCCCCATCTGCAGCCCATCAGGAATCTAGTGTATTTTTTTTGGGGGGGGGGGGTGAATATATAAATCTGAGATGACTCATGATGCGTATTGACATGAAGTGATTCAAGAAGAAATCGAAACTCACTGATTGTCACTGTGTTATCTTCAGTCTTCTTAAGCAGAAGATATTATCGTATGTTTGAAAACATCCAGGAAATCCTCCACCATAAAATAGATTTTACTCAGAGGAGCCATTCCTGTATCATAGGCCAACTTCCTGCAGCCTTTCAGCATATATTTGTTTATTTACACAGAATACAAACTTGAAGGTCCACTTTTGGATTTGGCTGCTTTAGAATAACATTTTAGTTGAGAAATATTTCCACCACTTTATATTTGGCACATTCAAAAACAATGAATGTTGACCACTGAGGTTTTATAGAGCACTAGCACCATGAGATTATTGGACTGATGAAACAAGAAGTCAGAGAATTTAAGGGTATGAGAGGTATGAAAACAAATGCCTAAAGAATGGAGTGACTGATCATTGAAATGCTAAAGACAAAAGCTGAGTGTTTCATCACTCTTTAAGCAGCCAATGGAGGGGAATTTTTAGTGTAACATTGCTGATGTCTGGATGATGTGGCGGTCAGTGAAGATAACGTGCTTAACTCTAAAGTTACCCAAAAATATAACAAAGGGACCATGTTTTGTTTCGGATCCCAATTTTGAGGCCTGTGTGAAGTCATGAGACTGCATGCAGATCAGATGGAGAGGAGTGAAGAATATTTACAAGCCGCTGTATTTTTGTAGCTCTTATCATTGCCTAACTTTGAAAACATTCACCCAAAGAGCAACACTCAGACCAGTGTGAACTTTAGGAGGCCAAAAACATTTTGTATTTTGTGTCTTAAACTAAATTTAATGCCAATGTTTAATTCTTTTGTTTGCATTTTCTGCTCATGTCTGTTTATTGCAGAACAACAGCGAAACAAAATGAAACCATCCTAGACCACAAACCTTGTCCTCTTGCTGCAGGGACAGTCTCCTGTGTCACCGCAGGAATGCCGGGTGGAGACTATGGGGAGATCGGGGGAAGTCTCCCAGCCATTGCCTCTTTAAATGCGTCCTACTCTACATCGCTGTCACTCCCCTCCCCATACCTGTTTGTACCCCCTGCAGAGCGTAGGGCCATTTCCGACGTACGCCGCACCTTCTGTCTCTTCGTGACCTTTGACCTGCTCTTCATATCGCTTCTCTGGATTATTGAGTTGAACGTGAGTCTTGACCTTTTTATTTATTTATTTATTTTATTTTGAGGCTACAGCATTGATAGCTGAGACTCATTTTGACTCTGATGTGCACTCTCTATCCTCCTGTAGATCTCCAGCACAATCTGGAACAGTTTGGAGAATGAGGTGGTCCATTATAAGTTCAGCTCTTCCTTCTTTGACATCTTTGTAAGTTGGTCAATCCTATAATGTAGATTTTGTTTTTTTCCCCCAAAATTAGAGTAATGATGTTAATTCACTCATTTGTTATAATGAACAGGCACTTGTATTGTGCATAGTCAGGTTTATGGTTGCTGAATTAGCTGTTGGTCACATGTCTACATTTATTGGCTCAAGAGGAGGAAGTGTTGACAAAACCAATAAACCTGCAGCATGTGATAAAATTAAATGGCTGAGCTTTTTTTTTTTTTTTAAAAAAAAAAAACAAACTCTTTTTTTCCCCCTCATTCCTGTCTCAGCTCCTTGCCATGTTTCGTTTCTTGTGTCTGCAAGTGGGTTATGCAGCTTTTCGGTTGAGGCATTGGTGGGTCATTGCAGTAAGTGATCTCAGTATTACAAACTCATGAAAGGTAACTATAAAATTTTGTATTTTTAGTGCTTGAAATGATTCAAATTGAAACTTTCCTCCACAGATTACCACTCTAGTGACCAGCGTCTTCCTGGTTGTGAAGGTTATTGTGTCTGATGTGAGTGTGACACTTTTTGTGTGTTTCAGAGAAACCACTTCAGCTTTTTCACTTCTGCTTTATGCCACTATTGTACTATCTGGCAATAAGGGTGTTAATAACTTTTTGCAAACCACAGAGATGTTGTCATCTGGATTTTCCCCAAAGTTCAGTGTCAAGATGTTTCTGTGCAACAAATATACAGCAGCAAACCACCATAAAATGCTGCTGTCACATGCTTTGTGGTTGTTTGGATGATTGTGCCTTATCTTTTTCATGGCTACAGTCTGGAGATGACATAAGTTTCTGTCTCAACACAGCTCCTGTCCCAGAATGCCTTTGGCTACGTTTTGCCTATTGCCTCCTTTGTTGTGGCCTGGTTGGAAACCTGGTTTCTTGACTTCAAAGTGCTAACACAGGAGGCAGACGATGAAAGAGGTGAGAGAAAGACTTTAAATCTGCACCACAGACACTTAATGAAAGTGGACATTGATTTGCTAGATCTGAAAAGGAGCTACTGGTTAAGTCCTTGTTGTACTGACGTCTATGTGAAAATGGTTTGATTTATTACCTTGTTAAAATGAGTTCACTGTCAGTCTCTAATTTCAGGCCTTCTTCAATTTAACATAATGGGTTTTGTTTTGTTTTTTATAATGGTCACATTTAAAGGAAAAGAGAAGATAAAGCACACAGATACAAAGTGGCCTGCCTGACAATCAGGATAGAGTACAGAGCTGTTCAGATTCAAAAAAACCAAGATGGCTAACGGTCAAATTACAGACGGGAACGTTTAAAACAGCAGTTCACAGAACAATGGGTGACATCATGGTTGGCTGACCGCAGCTTGACCAAGTGTCACCTTATTTTCCTCAGCCTACCTAGCAGTGGTGAACGCAGCCTGTGAACGTGCCCCCATGATCTACCCTCGTGCAGTTTCAGATGGACAGTTCTACTCCCCACCTGAATCCGTCGCAGGTGATGTGTGATTGTATTTGAATAAATGTTAAGTCAGCTTTAAGTTGCATTGTTATTTAGCTGGTTCATACTTTCCTCTGGGTTTGAATGTTTGAATTGTGACCCCGATCTTGTATCTGTAGGCTCCGAAGAGGACCTGGATGAGGAGGGTCTTGGACGCAGAGCTGTCACTGCTCAGGTATCTGCATCACTTTCATTATGCTCAGCTGTTAGACCAGCTTTTCTTCACCCGACGATGACGATTATGATGATGGTTGTGAGACTTTGTGGTCTTCTCCCATCATCCCAGGAGAAGGAGTATGTCCGACAGGGACGGGAGGCGCTCTCTGTGGTGGAACAGATCTTAACCCAGGAGGAGAACTGGAAATTTGAAAAGAACAATGTAAGTTTGCGTCTTTGTTTCATATCCCCTCTCCTGCTCTGGTTGATATACAGGTTCAAAGACAGTTCACTGGGTCAACATGAGTCCCATTTACACGTCATATTAATAGGTGATTTGTGTCTGAATAATGACATCTGACCCACAAATATATTCTGATCCCAATATATGCCATCACACATATACAGTATGTGTGTATTTTCACAAAGTTTTGCTGATTTAAAAAAAAAAAAAAAAAAACAGACAGAAATTCCAGATGTGTTGATAATCTGCAACTACTGGAAACGGTTACAGTCTCACTTTATGAGTAGTTCATCTTCAGGTTCTTCTTCTGAAAACCTTATGAGATCAAAAAGCTGGATTTATTTCATGGTCATTATCTGATGGTTTGTCATATCTGAACTTTGAAGCACATTGATTCTTCGCCTCTTGTATTAAAATAAACTACATACCAAAGAGGTCACTGAGTATGTTAAGGAGGTGAAGTATCTTTTATGTTTCCCCTGTAATGAGAGCAAAAGGATTGTGACAATAAAAGTCTTTTATTTCACATCAGGACATAGGAGACTCTGTCTACACCCTGGAGATTCCCTTCCATGGAAAGACTTTCATTCTCAAGGTACAACAGCTCTTTGTGCATTCATTGATTGTTTTCTCCACTCGATGTTTTGGTAGAAAAGACAGAAAGGAGAGATGTTTCAACTTATAACACCAAGCGTACACTATTCATAATTTCTAGACACATCGGTAGGAGTATTTTTATGTGTTCAGACGTCATGACAATTGAACTGTCAGTCTGATTTTGCTTCTTATTGTGCCGCATTGATGAACAGATCAGATTGTGCATTAGTGCAACCCAACTACATTAAATACCATTGTGTGTGTGCTGTATCTGAATGAGCTCTAGAGGGCATAGTGGCTAAATAATTGGGAGTAACAGCTTTTAAATCAGGTACCAAAAATTATTTTGTGGGCTGTCACACCAGCTTTAGAAAAAATAGAGTCACACTACAAAGGAGATCCTTTTAACATCTGTTAATCATTGCCTGTAATATACAGGCTGTTTCATAACTGAAGGCCGTTTGAAGAGCTCTGCTTTCCAAGAGTCAGATCCATCACTTTGTGGAGTTATTACTGCGAATAATAAATAAGGTTACAGTCAGAGCCAGAGAGAAACATCTGCGGTGTTTCAACAGGCCTGTGTATTGATCATTTATTGATCAACATGACCTAAAGCTTTACTTTGCCAATTGTTTACATGTCTTCTAGGGTATCTAGATCTTGATCTACATGATTAAATGCAGCTCTTTGTTCTTTTTCAATAAAGATTAGGATAACCCAACTGCCATGTAGCGCTGACATGGCTTGTCTCTGTGCAAATGACTGGCCTCAAGATTATCTGTATAATCAGTTTTGAGTGAGCCTTGTCTGGTTTTGTTTTGGAACACGGGACTCCTTCATGAGATGTGGCAGAACAAAACCTATTATGAGGCATTTCTCCACCAAGACAATGATCCTAAACAAACTTAAGAAATGGTTTTGAAATGAATAAAATTGGGTGACTGAAATCCATAGTACTGACGTCTGCCACGAGGGGACATGTGAACAACAAAGAAAAGGCATGGCCAAATACCAGGAGCTGTGGACAGGGTTAATTCAGTAAAAAAAAAAAGAAACAAATAAACGATGATGATTGCTTTTGTCATGTTTCCCCTGGTTTCCACACCAGGCAACAGTCTGGTTCCACCTCTGAAATGATGCCGAACAGCTGTTAATAAACTTGGGTTTGATGTGTGTTTTTATTCAGGCCTTTATGCAGTGTCCTGCTGAGCTGGTCTATCAGGAGGTCATTCTGCAACCAGAGAAGATGGTCCAGTGGAACAAAACGGTTTCTGCCTGCCAGGTGATAACTTGAACTTATTTGATTCATCTATTTTTTTTTTTTTTTTTTTTTTTTTTTTTTAGCACTATTTATTTAACTCTTTATCTCTCCTATCTCCTCATCAGATCCTCCAGAGGGTTGACGACAATACTCTAGTATCATATGACGTCTCTGCTGGAGCAGCAGGGGGAGTTGTGTCTGCAAGGTAGATCAGCAGGCTTCAATTTGTGACTTTTATTTCATATCCATCAGACCTTCCTATGTACCTTCTTTCTACTGCATCCATTCATTGATGATGTCTTTGTTTCTTCCTTTAGGGATTTTGTCAATGTTCGACGGGTGGAGCGCAAACGAGACTGCTACCTGTCTGCTGGCATGGCAACCGAACACGAAGCCAAACCTCCAAGCGGTCGCTACGTCAGGTCAGAACAAGCCTCTAGACAGCTCCTTGTCATTTATCTCAGTAATTCTGAAGATTTAGGTTAGATTTAGGCATTTAAGTAAAAGTTAAGTTGTGTTGTTTGATCTCTTACATTTTTCTTCTGTTTCTGTCTCCTTAGGGGAGAAAACGGTCCAGGAGGATTTGTGGTCCTTAAGTCCAGCAGCAACCCGTCCGTCTGCACCTTCATCTGGGTCCTTAACACAGACTTGAAGGTGAAAACATGCATTCTGCAAATTATATGGTTTTCTCTGCTTGAGCCTGTTTAAAATGACTACTTTTCGAAGTATTTGCTTTATAAAAGTCACAAATAGTGACAAGAAACAGAAAAACAGAACGAGGATAAGAATTTTATTTTCAGAAATGTTTAGATAACAATACTGACTCAAAGAATAGAAAATATTATACATTAACGCATGGCTCTCATTGCCTTATCAGGGCCGCCTGCCCCGCTACCTCATCCACCAGAGTCTGGCTGCCACCATGTTTGAATTCATGTCACATTTACGCCAACGTATCGCTGACCTGCGACCCTCTCTCCGCTCCCATCACCACCACACCTGAAACTGGAGAAACATCAAAATGTGCCACAGCTGGTCAGCAGGCATCACTACTGTTCTTGTTTAAGTTATTATTGAACACATTGGTCACCTTGTGATGCATCCAAGCTGAGGGGATGTTCCACAGTCAGACTTCTAGGCCTTGGAGATGTTTGACATATAGGAGGAGTAACGGCCTTGTCAAAGACAACCTTCCTTCTTAAATTCTTTTTTTTTTTTTTTTTTTTTTTTGTGATCACAGGAAAGTGTGATCACAAACATATTTTTGATGTGGAGCTGTAATTATCTTGCCACTTTTTCTGAAGGCACCACATGGAATGGTGGACTTTGCTTAAACAAGTAGACTCAGATGAAGATGAAAGTGATCCTCAGCATGCAGGCATCTGTCTTACTTCTTACAAAAGAACTGATGCAATGGCGAGACTGAGCCTTATCTTACTGTACATGTTGGCAGCCATTGAGTTGATGCTTTCTTTTTTTGTGTGTGTATGTGTTCTTTTTTTTTCACTGAAATAGTACACCAGCCCTAAAACAAGCCTACACTTCACTGTCATATCCACAACATATGTAATCTTACTGGGTTGAGGCTTTTTTCTACACATTTTTATTTTCCTTAACTACACTGTGATCAATCGGTGAAAGAAGCCACTGGCTGTCACTAGAGGGAGATACCACTGATCCTTCCAGTGAAAGCATTTCAGTTTGATCTCATCTGCTGTTTCATGGTGCAAAAATCTGTTAACTTAGTTTACATAACCAGTTTGCAATTATTATTAATTGGACAGAATTCAAACCAGGTGTTAAATCAGGAGTTGCGCTTAGTTTGTGTTCAAAATTGGTTAGCAGAAAAAATAATGAATCTTCTCATAAATTAGGATGCTGTGCACTTACTAAAGTTATCCTTTATGCCAATAACCTCAAGTGTCCTTGTGGTTCAAAAATAAAAAAGTAATCAATTATTGTTAATTTACTGATATGACATTTGTTCTGGACTCCCTTCAGGCTTCAAATGTGGTGCTGAGTGAAGGTTTTCTATCATGTCTTACATATGAAGCATTACGTCTTGTTTAATCATTCAATATTATCATGTCCAGCTTATTACTGTTTTTGTTTTATTTCAAAATGTCCACCTTATCGTTAGAGTGAAACCTCAAAAAGAAAAAAGAAGTCTAAAAGTTTGGTTCAAATTATGTGGAGTTGAACCAAAGAGAGCAAATTACCGTGCTTTTCAATCTTGAGAAATGTTGTGCAGATTTCTCTGGAGCCTATCCATGTCTGTAAACGTGAAGTGGTAAAAGTCCACATCACATTCACAACATGGCTGCAGAGTTCAGGCCTTTTACTCTGTCACTCTGCCGGCTTTACTTTGTGGAAGCTGAGACAAATTGTCCTCATGAAGTCCAGACACATACTTTTTTTTTTTTTTAAAAACTGTACTCTTTCAGGATCATTAATTTTATTTTGTCTGCAAACTATACAAAGGGAATGTCAAAAGAAAAGAATTAACAATATCTGCGATCTGGTGCCTTTGTCACAGTACTCTTAAGTCAATTCTTTGTACCCTCAAAGGTTTACTGTATTCACACAAACCCTATTTATACACAGTGAATTAGTATTTTCCTTTATAATAGTTTTTGAATGTATTTGTCTAAAGATGATCAAACTTAATTTAAAACCATTGCATCTGACCAACAGTTTTTTTTGTTTTGTTTTTTTTTTTTTTATTGCGTCTTAACCAGTGTCTTATATCTAATAAAATATATGAAACCTGCCCCTTTAACTTACGACCTGTTTGTTAGAAAAAGCTCTAGCAGCTGAATAATCATGAAATTTATTTGGCTCCTCATTGTAATTAGATGAGAAAACTTCACAGCAGTTTTTA
This sequence comes from Echeneis naucrates, assembly GCF_900963305.1. Lineage (NCBI taxonomy): Eukaryota > Metazoa > Chordata > Actinopteri > Carangiformes > Echeneidae > Echeneis > Echeneis naucrates. The sequence continues at coordinate 6,217,436 of NC_042518.1, forward strand.
CCCACATTCTTTTCTAACATTGCATTTTGCGTTGGGATGGGGGCGACGTTATTTAATGTCATAAACATTATTACTCTCTGACAAGAGGCTGTTACAGCTATGAAGTACCAATAGCTGCATTCTAGATTAGGGCTGGCCCCTGGAGGTCGAGTCATGCTCCACATCATGGTGGGCATTAACCCAGAACATTGCAATATTCTTACTCCTTCACTACAAATTGTATTTTTCCTCCTAACAGACCTCTGAAAATTAAAATAAGCTGCGGCTGTTGCAGACGATAGACAAATCGAAATCCAAACACTTTTACATAAACGGATGGACTTAGTCAAAACCACATACTTTGAATTTAAATAATCCTAAAATCAACACATGCATGGTGGGAATGCAGAGTAAATAATTGCAGCTACTGTTAGAGAGGAGATGCCCTTGGGGCAAAACACAATGCTGAGGACAAGAGATGGAACAGCTCACATGATTGTGCTGTGACTGTCTTCTGAGGCTGTGTGGGTGTATGATTGTCTGTTTTCAACTCGCTCACAGAGTCAGTGTCCTTAATGTAAGACTGATGAGAAGCACTAGTCCTTTGGCTGCCATATGCCTGAGCTTTTCCAACCACATGGGCCCTGGGAAGTGAGGACAAGCCTGTACCGGATGAGGATTCCTGGAAAATGGGAAGCTGAAAACTACGTTGGGCGATCAGTGACCTTTGTAACATTTTGTTTTTGAAGCTGTTCTTTGCTATATTTTTTACCAGAAGTAAAGGCCGCTTTTTTACATTGCCATTGTTTGAATATAAACTGTGAAGAAGGTCCACTCAAGAATCTTCAGATTATCTTTCAGGACAACAGTATTCTGGAGTTCAAGAAGCCCAGTGGAGATCAGGCCAGATTCAGCACTGGCATCCCCTTCTCAATTTTTTGAAGTTGTTTCTGCGCATTCTAAAAAGTGAAACACAACTTCTCTCTGGATTATTTGACGCTGTGAACATCTGCAGCACGGAAACTCTGTTGGTAATAAATGGGTTCAGCCTTCACGAAGTTCTGCATGCAGTTCTGCTGCTGCTGCTGCTGTACCACCCATGACGAAGAGGATGAGGATGAGAAGCAGCCACTAGTACCGTAAGAGACATTTGACAGAGAAGTTCAGTGTTACTTGAATATGAGTATTGCAATGATTATTATTGGTGTCAAAGTATAATGCTTCCTCGTGTGTGTTGTATCTTTGTATGAATGTGTAATAATTGAGTTTTTGTGTGTGTTCGTTGGCCACACAGTCATGATCCATTGGAGTATTTCAACCGTGAAGTCCAGAAGCGACGTGATGAGGAGACCAACCTGTGGAGTACGCCGGGCGACCCCAGTCACTCTGAGAGAGATGATGACCGGGCCCTTTACACCTTGCTGCAGGCCAGGCAGAAGACCCGCATGGGGTCCACAGTACGTGGAGGAGGCTGAAGCTTTCTTCAGTGATGGATACCGGAGGATTAAAAATAGGACCAAATGACTACACAGTGGTGCAGCAGGAAAAAGCTCTAACCTATGCTAAGGACCGAATTTATACTGTGAACGTGCAAATGATATAAAACATCAATAATAAGTTGTCATGAGTGATATAAAATTATTATGATCAGTGATTTAAATCAGCTTAGTCAGGGACTGTGCTGAAGTATTAGTTAGTTGGTGCAGACAGGAAATGATTATGCAAGCCAAAGAAAAGCAGTTCTTTAAAATTCTGTCCTTTTGATCTCTTGATAAGGGCTATCGCCGCCTGAGTGTTGACATTGAGGCCATGAGAGACACCCGCCGAGAAGTCCGAGATAAGTGGAAGACGATTCTGGAGAACCTGGGTAAGGTTGGACAAATGAGATGAGGTACGAGTGTATAGTATCACTGTGTGCGTGGAGATTACCAGAGAGGGGTTTTTGCTTTTTTTTTTTTTCCTCCTCCAGGTTTCATGGCAGAGGCAGATTCACTGCTAACCGTATCCGCTGGTGCCTCACATGACCGCATGCGTAATGCTCCAGCAGCACGTGCGCTGCTTCAGACACTCCACTCTGAAACCTCCATCTTCAGCTCCAGGGAGCCGCCACCAGAGAGATATCTGTTCATCCTGGTGAGGGCAGAAAAACTTAAATCTGAACACATTGCTCAACAGAGGAGTGTCCTCATTGTGACCTGGAGCTCACATGAACCAATAAGGCCAGATTTGTCCATCCCTCTGCTCCAGGCCTCAGCAAGGACCACTTACCTCCTCTGAAGAATAAACCTCACTGTGCCGGGATCACTTGTGAAATACATTTAAGAAGCCAAATACATCAGAACATGTTAGCAAGGCTGATCCACTCTGACACATTACACTATAATGTCACACAAAGAGGAATCCGTTTAAGAGGCGGCACAGATCCTTCTTTTCCTTTTCAGAAAAAAATTTATATAAGAGGCACATTGATTTTTTACTTAAGTATAAATACTATATAAAAATACCATTTTGATTAAAATGTCTACAACTAAAATATTTCCATGACCATTGCTATTTTTCAGTAGCTACATATACACACACTCATATCCTAAGTGCATTTAATAAGGGTATGTAGAACAGAAGGTTTGATTTAAAATGCACCACAACGTTAAGACACATCCATGAACTTTTTTTAATGATAAAAAAAAAATAAAATAATAAGAATTCTTCCCAGGAGGATGTAGGTTGATATGTGTAGTTGCAGTAGGAAACAATGTTTGTTTTAAAGTCCTGACAATTCACAGTTCCTTTCTCTCTCCCTTCCTCCTCACAGGATCGTCTCATATATCTAGACATAGCTGAAGATTTTCTAGGAAAGGCAAAACGCTTCTATCCACCGAGGGATGACTCTGATGAAGATATGTCAGGTCTCAACATCAACCTGCCACTTCTTTTGGCCAGGGTGGAGGCCATGAATGGAAGAGGTGATGATGAGGAGGAGAGCGACAGGGACGATGGAAACCTCAGTGACAGATCCTGAAGGTCTACTGGCTGTAACGATAATAGATACAAGGCAGGGGGCAGCAGTCATCAACCCTGGAGACCTGGATAACTCCCATGGCTCCTCCATGACAGTGACTGCTCAAGCTTCCTGGAAGTTGTAGCTGAAGAATCCCACCCCACCCACACCTGCACAGCCTCATTCTCATTGTGTGTCCTCTGGTCAAAATCTAAAGCGGTTTAGCAGATTTTCAGGTAAACATTACAGAGGTGTAAACTGTGGTATGTGTTTTATCCCTGTGATCAAGTTCCTCGCCTGTTTATTGTTCAGTGTGAACCTTCAGGGTAGCAATGTTCCTTGGAGCAGACCCTCTTTCTATTTTGTCCTATGATTATCAGCACTCATTTCATTCAATCACATGATTAGAAAAAAAAAAAGCCCCGTATTAGTCATCCTTTTAACTAAAGAAAGTCTGCAGTGCTGGCTTCAAGCATTTTGGAAAATGGCAGATGGAAATGCATTGTAGTAAGTGCTCCATATAGAACTTTTAAAGTAATTGTGCGTTTGTTTGCGTGCATGCATGCGTCCGTGCACGCGTGTGTGTGTGGGGGTCTTCCAGGTGATGTGAGGGTATTCTTTTTTCCTCCTCCAGCAATTAGCTGAAAATGTGAAAGATTTCTAAAGTTGTGGCGGTTTTGTTGTATGTGTTATGGTATGCAGTTCATGATTAAATAAAGTTGGAGCCTAAGGCCTGTTGTGTGTCACAAGTTGGTATGATGTCTTCCTCTCAGCTGCCTTGTGTTATGGAATATTTGTTTCCACAACGACAAAGAAAGGGAGAGGGATTTGAAAGTCTTTTGGCAGTCAAGAACAAATTTATACAGTTAAAATAAACTTAAAAATAGAATTTGCTGCATCTAAGTCACGTGAGTAGGAGGCAGTGACTCTTTGGAAACAGTGGCAAGAACATTCCTGTGAAGTGGAATACAAGTGTCTTCTTCAGTCAGATCACCAGCCCTCACGTGGCCTGCCGCCTGTGTACCCAGGGCTGGCTTACAATCTGATCCACAGACATAACACAAATCCTGGCCTGGTGCAGGCTGTCCGGCATCTGACCATCCCCGGTGGGACCAGGCCAGACGCTGGGTTGAAAGATGCATGGGGGATTATGCATGGTGGTCAGGTGGATGTTGTTGTTGTTGTTGTTGTTATGTAAGAAAATCTCTGGTGGGGTACATGTCTGACAACGGCACCAGAGGCGTTGCCGGTGGTGCAAGGGTGAAACACAAAAGTCAAGCTGAGGATTTTGTGTCAGTGTCCAAAGATGAATTAACTAAAAGTGAAATCCTTTGGCCTCCTCTTGCTGCTGAGGAAGCACTTTGTGTCAGATTGGCCTGCCCAGGCAGCTCCTCTCTGTCTTCCCAAATTAACTAGGACGTCACAAAAAAAAGAAAAAAAAAAAAAAAGAACCATCTTAAATCCAAACTTGCACTCACATTATTTTTGCTTTGTTTACCATCTTTTGACAGGCCTGGGCTTTATCATGCAGTTGTCCGCCAATCCTATCCTCCCTCAAAACGTCCCTCCCACTCCACAGCTCTTTCTTGGTGACAGCTCATTTAAATGTCACTTCCCGGCAGCTGCAGCAGTTTTGTTATATAACACAAAGTTCATTATGGCCAGCTCTGGCCCAGCAGTGAGGCATGAAGACAAAACCGGGCATGCAGTGGAGGGGAATGGAGGTTGATCACAGTGACAGGATTCACCTCATAACTGGTCACCTTTACAAACCCTCCACATCCCTGGCTTCATTAGCATAGTATGACTCACCCCAAATCAGCTGAGAGGTGAAGTGCATCTGAAGTCCTCTTGCTGTAGGTGAACACCAAAATTATAATGAGAACAGATGAAAACTATCAGCCTGTTTAGTTAAAAGCCCGATTGCTCTGTATCAAATTGATTCTAAAAAGATGTCAGTGGGGAAAGATTTTACATAGTGAATAACTGGGTTTCTGAATCGGCATTTCATGGTTGTTACGGTTTCAAACATGGCTGAACGCATGACCCCAGGGATGTCTATTGTGCTCTTACTCCCTTTCCTCTCTCTAACACAGAGCAATATTTTACACATGCAATGTCGTCCTAGTGTGAAACTGCACACAGGAAATTTCTGTCTATATTCACTTTGTTTTTATACCCTCTATGTTGTTTTCCTTTGATCATTTCCAGACCAGTGATGAGCAGCAAAAACAAAATTGTGATTTAATATCATCATTTGTGAACAACTTAGCAGCCCTGGATTTACTCATGTGCATTACTCCGTGTGCCACTTATGTAAAACAGATTTAAAGAAAGTGTGAGCAATGAGCTTCCTGTCACTGTGGATGTGACACTTGTGATTCTGATCCATCTGACTTAGGCTATCCGATGATACTGGTACCTGATGTGGACGAGTGAGTCAGAGACATCAACTGGTTGTAACATCATACCAGAGGACAACTGTCAGGGGTGAATGTTTGGGTACTACTCTGTGTGTGTGTGTGTACTTCACGGTCTGTAACCTGAGCTGATTAATGCTTGCATAGAGCTTTGTCGCTGTGATAATGAATCACCAGGGATGGAGCTCTTGCTGCTGGGAGGCAGTGCACTGTAATGGCATCTAATGAAGGGGTTGAGATGTTGTCACAAAGCATAGCTGTTGTATAAACTCCGTCTATTGTATCTTGTATTGTGAGCAAAAGGTCAGCAAGAAGTGATGAAACAACGCTATGATGTTTCCACCTGTTACCTCAGATGTCTTATTCCTGATCCACACGCTGGCCTGAAATATCTCCTGTGGATGAAGAACACTTGCAACACTGTTATCTTTCCACATTACTGAGGTGTCACTTGGTGCCTCATGTACATCAAGACCAGAACCTTGTTAAGATTCCTCTCTGTTAAGACTGTCTCCATGACATGCTCCCTCTAAGACACTACGATCACAGCTGAAGTGGAAACTGTTATGCTGAGTGATTACAGAGGTGACAGTGTGTACAATTTGAAAATCAGAGGATTTTCAGCCCAATTACCCCTAACCCCTCCTAACAGCGACTTCCAGTACGCAGGGAGTGAGACATGAAATACTTGGTATTGGATGTCAGTGCACACTGATTGTAGAGTGACAACATGGGTCAGAAATAGAAACAGGTCCACTATAAAGCACACGGACAGACTTGAGCCTGGACATAGACAGTGGAGAGAGAAGGAGAGAGAGACACAGTGGAAGCCAGGTGATACAGCTAGCTGAAGCATCACTGCTGCCTTGAACAATCTTCTCAGACACAACACCAGACCTTGGGACCGACCAAAAGGGAACGATAAATCTGTGACAGATCTTCCCACAGCAGACAAGATGCCAATCTGTTCCATCCTTGAGAAGTGTAATGGTGTGGTGGTGGGAGCAGAGCTCACCTGCAGTGTACGGGAGGAGAACAAGTCCCAGAGGGAGAGCTACAGCGCCGACTGGCAAAGTGTCAGACTCAAAACTCAGCCTCAGGACAGGTGAGAGCTCACAGACAAACCAGACGTCCCTTAAAAAGACTATGTTTGTATCTAGTCTTACTTGGGAAGTTCTTGATAAACCCATTTTCTCATAATGAAGGCGGTTGAACAGTTAAAATAAAGTGACTCTTCTCTGTTTTCTGCAGACAGACGTTGAACATGAATGACAGCTCACGAAGGGAGACTCTTTCACGGCAGTGGCAGGCCCGTTCTCTGATACAGAACTGCCCCTCTGGTGTCTTTAGGGTGGGCACGGTGGAAAGAGGGGTAAGAGAACACCAACTGCTGCCAAAGAGAAAGACCCTCCCCTTGCCCATCTTCACCCCTGCAGAGTTGGGTGTCAGGCTGGGACGTGGAGCCCCGCACACCGAGGAAGACCTGCAGCCCCTGCCTATTCCAGATGGGGCCTGTCCCAGCAAGAGGACTGTGGACGAGATCACAAGAGATCTTCCTCCAGTCAAGCCAACCCTCATGGAGTTCGCCAAAGCACCCAAAGCCCTGGGTCGCTCCATGTCCTTGGAGGCTCAGAGAGGGTGAAAAGCACAAGGACAAAAAGAGAAAGGGTGGATGTTAGGGAGAGACGAGAAGGCTAACAGATGGAGAAGGAGGGTCATTGGGCAGAGGATGTCAGGAGCATGACAAGTTGTACATAGATTTATCTCTAGTGACATTCGTCATAAATCCTACATTTTGTAGATTTTTAGCACTGTCTGTGTGTCTTGGTGAACACAGCAGCAGGTAAATGTCACACTTTGCCATTGTTGGCATTTGGTGGTCAGGGGTATTAGAAATGGTTATGTGAAGGTGTCCAAATTGTGATGGGAGAGTCACTGTGTGTGTTCCCAGCTGTGCCACAGGCCAATCTCTGACTATGCAGGCCGACCGAGTTCATCACATCTCAGAATCTCTTGACCCAATTTTTGCACGCAAGGGTGCACCGTAGCCAGGTTGCATGTATTTCCTTTTAATTTTCTTTCGTATTGACTTGTGCCAGTATCCTCATAAGGGAAATGAAAGTGTTCTTGTGGTCGTCATGGATTACACCTCTAACAGGGAGTGGAAGCATGCAGTGTTGCAGAAAGTGATTGAAAATGACGTGGCAAAGCCAGAGGCAGGTAGCAGACTGTAAAAAAGGGATAGAAAAAGAAAGGGGAAGTCAGGGGGGAGGGGGAGAGGAGGGATCAGGGCTGAGGGAACATGCTTTGGTCAGCATCCAGGCCTCCAGAAGCCCTTGACAGTCCGTGATCTCTGTGAAGAGAACAGAATGCTCTGGGGTAATCACACACCGCGATTCTACGTGTGTGTTTATGCCTGCTGAGACCTCTGAACAAGAGGACTTAGGAAAACTGATCAGCTGTCTTTTATTGTGTATTCACCCATCTACCGTGATAGTTGTGTGGCAGCTCATATTGATATATGGTAGAGGAAGAGACACTGAAGTAGCCAATAACACCACAAGGTGTAAATTAATGGAATGTGTGCAATGATGTTGAAATATTTTTAGATATTTATTATTATTTTTACAAATAAATAAAAGATGTTGCTCATCACTTGTTTGCCTTCATGTTTTCTGAGTGAGATACAGCATGAACAAACTTTGAATATACTAAAGGGGAAGCTTTTTTTTTTATTTTTATTTTTTTTTCACTGAAAGGTTCAGGTCAACACTGAGACACATACCTCATCCTGAGAATAATGGTTGGTGGACAGATGTTAAAAGGATAAATATCCGTACAGCAAACTGGAGTTACAACATAAATAATGGCAGATAGTGATATGATCATAAATCGAAATATGTAAAGTCGAAGGATTTGAACTTATTGAGGAAATATATCAATGTGAAAAATGATGCCTTTTATGAGGGGCCATGCCAACAAGAATCTGCCAGACAAGCTGATATAAATAGCTGGGTATCTGTCTCCAATAATTTAGTTACCTACATTCTGTCACACCCTGAACAAACCCCACATTAGCACTCTACATCCCTCATTTATCTTTCATGTTCCGCCCTCTGTGTTTGTTCTCAACACAGAATGTACTGTTCCCCATTGCTGTAATAGATGCATTGTATCACCGCCTTTTCTTCCACTTGCTAAATCCACAGCTTACTCACTCTAGCTTATCAATTATTGCCTCTACCATTAACTACCCCGCTCCAATGAGGACTCATCCTCTTCAGAGTATTGTGTGTCTTTAACCCCCTTCTGACCTACTGTGCCTCTCTCACTTGTCTCCCAGTGATAGTCAGAGTGTGGTGGGTTGGTATTAATAGCACTGTAAACAATGGCGCTGCCCAGGAGACAACAGGGAGACAGTTGTATCGGCACGTTCCTCTCATTTGAATCTCAGCATTTTAGCAGAGATTTCTTTAAAATTCCCCTCCCGCATCTGCAGCTGAGATCTTGTTTGCCCCACTCTGCAGCGTCATGGTAAATCCATTTCTTAAACTCTAAAATGAACCACCAAACTCTGAAACTATGTTCTGTGGATGCCAAGGAATGTCACACTTGAAATGATGTGTGTGGTAACATATAAATCTACTAAATTGACACTGAAATTCTTTCCTATGGCTCAGCTGTTCCAGCTGTACCCGGCTCACTGCGTTATCCCGTTTGGCAGCCCACCTGTTATTGCAAGCAATTTAATACAAACTTAAAGAACTGGGTCACAAACTGTACATCAATTCAACACCTTTCTTTTTATTTGAGTCTGAAACTGTGACAAAAACTAAAGTATCTCCCATGCTGTTCCCACTTAGGCACATCCAAATTTTTCTATTGAACTATTGAATTGCTCTGTTTTCATAAACTTTTTCTTGCTTTTGTGGTCCTCACTTGTAGAAATTGAGTAGTATGTTGCATCTCCCCCTTTTAAGTGCTCATCACAGTGTATTTAAAGAAAAGGCCACAGCGTACAAAAATAGACTATGTGGTTTCCCACAATGGAATATCATAGTGTGATCGGCATTACAGCACACAGAATCACTGTCAATGTAGCCAGTCATCTATTTGCCAATTAATATCTATTGCTACCCCCTACTGGAAAATTTGGGTAATGTATGTATTTAACACAGCAGAATTTATACTTGGACATGAAATGAAAGGGCATGTAATATTACTGTCTGCTGTGGTGATTTTAAATAGTGTAATTTTTTTTTCTCTTTACTGTAGAAAAATGTAAAGTGATCTAATGATCCACAGGGGTCAACTACACTGGTTGCTAAATGATTGTAGAGAAGTCCCAGAAGCTCAGATCTGCCCTTAACCTCCAGATATGATTCTTTCTTGTTGAAAAAGCCAAAATTGGCAAGAGCCAAACTACAAAACTCAAAGCTTCAAAACAAAGAGACCAATGAATGATGAGATTGTGACTTGCCACTTGCAGTCTTCCTTTTGCATGATTACAATGACTGACAAAATAACCCATGAATTCTCTAAAAGTAAAGGCCTGGCAGACTTGCAGCAATTAGGGCCTGTTATTGTTATCAAAGCAAGAGTAAAGCTATGTAAAAGTGAATTTCATAGAAGAATACACTGGCTGTATCTGAATCCCATGAATGGCAGCTGGATGCATAAAAACATCCTTTCCCTTTTAATTGTATTCCCGTGAAGTTGTACTGTCTGAAAGTGTCTCAGCCTGTCAGCAGGTGATGGTTCTGGCCCTTAGATAAATCAGATTTGTTTTCAGGGTAATCCATTCTGTTTCAGAATGTGCCGTTGGCTTTTTATTCACTCTGACAGTTCATTCTTTGCCTCAGTAGGAGCGAGTTACCTTGTGATATGTAATGGAGAATGCAGGAGCTCTGATCACCTGTCTCTAGGTGGTGAAGCAGCAATGGGTTTATTGGGGTCTTCTTGGTACACCAGAGGGCCCCTGAGGCAGGAACCGTGAAGGACAGGACAGGTATGGGACAGATGGGTAATCGCAGTGGTGTATCTCTGGGTCAGCTTCATTCTCCTGAATTATAACCAGATCGCTGGGAGCCTGACACAAGGAGAAAAACATTTCAGCTGCATTGCTCAGTGAAAGACCAAGGTGATTACAAAGATTTCATTGGGGTCTTATGACACTAAAAAAACAAGGTGGATTCATGAAAATCTTAGAAAGGTCTGAACTGGGCACTCTGGATCATCATCAGCTCTATAAGATCTGCATATTCAGGATATCAAGCAGACACTGGTTCAACACTATTAGGGGGTCCTCTTCTTACCTTATCAGTCTCAGCAGCTTCTCTTGGGGTGACAAGGTGATTAGACCGCACTGAATCAAACTGAGGGGTTGAATGTGAGGCACCAAGTTTAATTTTCTCACCTCCTTGTCACTCAGCATTTGTTTTTGTGATTTGGCAGTGACTCGCCTCACAATATAAATATGCTTTCTGACTAGGATTTAAGAAAGTCTATTCAAATAACTATAATTCCACTGTCATTTAAAGGCATCCTTATGTGGCAGGCTACATTTTGAAGCAGTATTTGTCACCCTGATTAATTATTAAATGTTTTCCAGGCAATATGAGTGACATCTCTGGGAATTGGTTGTTTGTCAGCTCAGTGATGCAACATTCAGAAACTAGACAAACTTTGTGATATTTCACCATCTTGACAGGAATTCATAAATAATATAGCAATAATGTCAGCTAATGTAATACTGTGAACTATTCATGTAACAGGCATGTGACTCAGTGAATTATGTGGTGGCTTGTTGTGCTTGATTAGTATAATTCAATCTGATGGGCAACAAGTCTTTCATATAACAATTGGCTATTGTATCATCTCTGGTGGTACGGTTGTGGGAGGTAGTCGCTGTCAATAGTTGTATGCATATTCTTGAAAAAAATGCAACATTTGTTTATTTGTTTTCTTCACAAAAGTGTAATTGATTGTGTTGTTGATATTCCAGTTGACAGCTCCACATTCCCATATATGCATCAAGCTAAAATTTGAACACAACAAACTAAAATGAAATAAACATAATCACATGTGTCATGGTGGCAGCTGATGGTTTAGGAAATCTGGCAGATAGTTAATGTAAAAGGTTTACAGCCATCAAAGAAATACAGCTGTTTTCAGCTCTCAAAAGTAAACAGACCTGGATAAACCTTTTCTGGACCCTGGAGGGACCGGTGTGGGGGGAAAAAAAGTTTCTTGATATGCCAATAAAACGCTACATTTAATTAGTTTAAGTTAGCTTGCATTTTCAACGTATGTCAACTAGCCGTAAACAGAATTTCATTCACACACATACAGTATATTGCAATAATATATAATTCAGTAATCTGAATTGCTTCCGTTTTGGTTTCCGGTCTCGGAGCTCGTTCGTGTAAGCGCGTGAACATTAATTAGAAATGGCGCCAGGTGACTTTAGGAAGAAGAAAGAAAAAAGAGAGAGGGATTTGGCCAGAACACACGATAGCCGGTCATCGCAGCCTTTTCAAAAATCTACATTTTTTTAAGTTTTTAATATTTCGACGGGGTGAAGTCAGAGTCCAAATTTCTTTCCAGGTCCGACCGTGGAGCTAACACGGGTCCGGTTGTACGCCAGGTAGAGAAACGTCAGCGCCCCCAAACAGCTGCAGCCTGACTCCGAGCAGCCTCTCCTTCTCCTCCTCCATGTGTCAGTAAGTGGATACGACACAACGTCCAAAGTCTGTTTTAGTGACGGCCACATTAGCATGCGTTTGTGTTAGGCTAACGTTAGCTAACTCGATGTTACCAATATAATGAATGTGTTGTCATGGCGACCTAGCTAACTGTTAGCGCTGCTGTGGAGGTGATGCTAATGCTGTACGGTAGTTTTTTTGTTTGTTTGTTTTTTTGTTTTGGTTTTAGTGTTCACAGGGTATGTTAAATATTGTTTGTAAAGTTACTTCCCTTGGCCCCAACCGAAGGCGATTGGACCTCAGCAGAGCTTGATGATGACCGGATCATTTAAATCAGGTGTGTTGGAGCAGAAAGCACAGTAGCTCTCCGTGAAACATCTAGTGGTGTTGATGATTGCCCTTTCTGGGCTCAGCCAGCCATTATAATTATAAATCTATATGCATGGTGGCCCTGCAGTCCACCGGTGACTTTTCCAGGGTGTTCCCCCAATGTCAGCTGGGATTGCCCCCCGTGACCTGAAAACGGATAAGTGGTAGAAGATGAATGAATGAATGATCATAGTGACATAGGAAGTATGTGTGGGGTTTTGTTTGTGTACGTATTATGTGGCTAAGCATATGTTCTTTTGCTGGAAACCGACTGTAACAGAATTTTAGGCTAATTTTCAACACACTCTCACACACCAACATTTTATGCAAATGTCCGAGCTCAAGCTGCCTGTTTTGTGACAGACAGGCAAGAACAGGTGTGAGTGTGGTTTGGTTTGTGTGCGGTGGCAGTCTGCTATACCTTTCTTGACGTGACCGGCTGTCCTAATGGAAGGAGTCAAGCCGGGAGGCATCATGGTTGCTTGGAAGCTGTTGCAGGATAACAGTGGGCTGGTGAGGAGCCTGGGGAGGAAAGATAGCTATGTAACCAGACTCTCTGCCTGTATGCATAGTGCATGAGAATAAAATGCTGTATCCACCTGCTCACATGTAAACATTCTTCAAAACATTACTCCTTCTAGTACTAGAAATTACAGTGTTATGATGTAAGACTAATGCAAAGTGATATTTTTTGTGTTTAAAATAAACAAAGCAAAGCAGTTTAATTATTGCTTGGATATAGAGCTTTAGCTGGGAGTCAAATAATCCACCACAGATGAGACTGAATTAACATGGCCTGTTGCACACTTCAAAGAAATATTTGGAAAACATTTGGATTGTACAGCCCAAAGTCAAGATAAATATCTTCTGTCCACACCATAAATGGGAGGTTGCAGCTGATGTAATTCACAAGATGCTCCGTATGCAATTCTAACTAATTCTAATTTAGAGGCACGCAGTAGCAGGTTGCCAAGGTGCGAAAAACATGCACAACACAAGCAAAAGCACACATGCTTAGCCACATAATACATACACACACATATATACAAACCCCACACGTACTCCTTCTGTCAATAATCACTACATTGCTCTATAGTGTGCTGTACAGGCTGTTGGAATAGCCTCAATAAACTCACTTTTTTGAAAGCACAGCATCTTGCTACTCAGAACTAAAAGTAATAATGCCGTGCCTATAAAAAGTAACCACCAACTTTGTACTTTTTTATGCATTACTGTTATTCTGCAGTGGCACACTAGATGAAATTAGTTTTGTATGACACTGATCAAAGAAAAAAAAATCCTAAATGTCAATGCAATACCACAGTGTAATTTCATTTCAAACCTCAGTATTATTGGTGGTGTTGATATTAGTCTGACATGAGGCAAGACTTACTAAAATGCATGAGTCAACAGTTAATGAACAACTAATTAAAAAGTATTGGTCATAGTTGTGCTGTTGAAATGTTTATTCAGAGTTACACGTAATAAGATCGCTTTCACTTAATGTGGAGAATAAATCATCTTGGACATACACTTCCTGATGTATTGATATATGATATACACAAAATGTAGTATGTTCTCACTCAAGTAAAACAAAGTAGTTTTTCATGAGAAATGATAAAAAGGAGGACAGAGCTTACTAAACTGTAATTTTTAATCTCTCCAATAGAAGCCTATTGAAGCTGATGCATTACAATAAACTGTTAGATCATATGCATTCTGGTACTTTTGAATATGGGTCAGTGACATATAATTTTGTCCTCCTGTGTGCATTTGACATAATTAAACATTAAGCTAACCCTTTTATAAGCTGAAACTGAAGTTTAAATGGATAAGAAATACTTTATCTTTGTTTCTGAGTATGTGCACAGAGATGGTGTGTTCTGGTTAGTGCATGTTGCTTGATATATTTTTGTGCTGCCTAATGGCTCAAAACAGGCCATATCATTAATCAGTAGCCAAGAAATAAAACACACACACACACACGTTTAAACTAAACAAAGTGTTCACACAAGTGTTAATAAGGGGAAAATGTTATTTCATTTTGAAAAGTCACTGATATTTCGACTTTTTAAACTACCTAAAATCCTCTTGACTGTAGTTCTGCATTTCTTATTTTGTGTTGTGTTACAGTTACTCACTTTGTAAGGTACAAAGATGCTTTTATTGACAATTGGAATCCCACAGTGTGGTATTTTGCAAAGTTTATGAATTGTTCATACTGCTTTCTTCATAAGAGAAAATGTTATTCTAAATAATTAATATCTCAATCTATAACATTTTGTAAAATTTTCATGAGCAGAGAGAGAAAACTCATTTTGTTTTGTTGTATTATTATTATTCTTTGACTGAAGGACCTGAGTGTGATACAGTGTGCCTGTTTTAAATGGCTCCTGGTCTCCCTACAGGTGATTTCTGTGTAATGTAAAATGTGATGTGGCCACAGGTGTGCATGTAAGGAGTGCTCAGAATGCAACACCGACAACAATTCCTGTATAATAGACGGCTGCATCTTGGGAGCTGCACTATGGCAGACGGCACTAATTAGCACACAGTTTACATTCACTGTACCACTTTTCATTCCATACCTCCCTCCTTCCACAGCCCCCCACTCCCTGTCAGTGGAAGGGGCCTCTACACCCCCATTGCATCCCTTGCTCTGTAATTAAAACGCTTGAATCTGGGTGGATCATCTCTATTTTTAAAAGCCCCCTGTCATTGTGTGGGCAATGTGACACAAAAGGAAGCATCAAGCAGTGAAAGAGGAGGAGGAGGATGAGAAGGAGGAAGCAGAGAAATAGGAACAACAGCAGCAGCAGGTGATGACCAACTCTATGAGGGATGAGGAAACTAATAGACTGTATTTAATTGGCAAAGTGGTGTTCTTTTTAGAATAACAGATTTTTATATAATCGAAAAGAAACTAGTCTTTGCCTCACAGTTGCAAGCCTCGAGCAAGAAGGCTGAAGGCTTTTTAATATCCAAGAACTTTTAAATTCCAATTTACTTTATTGTATATAAGCTGTACTAGTATTCACTGAGAGAAACAAAAAAAATATTTTATTTGCTCACATACCTATAAAGCTATATCAACTTTTTCACAGAATACTTCCTTATCAAAGTTAGTCAAAGTCAACAACAAGACTATAAAGTATGAATTTGATATTAATAATTACTGTTTCATTTTAATAATATTAGGATGTCATAAAGTTTTCAAACTGTTACAGAATAGGTCTCATGTAAAACAGGAACACAATTACATTTAATTTGACCTTTTGACTGCATTAGCATGGACTGTGTAAATGTATCTATTTGAACAGTTGGATTTAAAAACGAACTCTTGACAATAATATGGATTTCAGCTATATAGTCCCACTCTGACATAAAGCTGAACGAGCTCACACAAAGTCATGACGCAAAGTATCTAAAGGATATTATTAGAACATTTCAGAAGGCACACATGCACAGCTGATTATATGTATGTCAAATATGAATGTGACCCTGGCATTTCTTTACACTTAAGTAGCACTCTATAGGGACTGAGCTGCTGGGGTATGATTAAATTATTTGCACTTCTCAGTAATATTTAATCACATCGTTAAACACAGAAATGGTCATCAATGTTGGATAGGGTTAGCTCATTGCATTAGGGATCATTTATTCATACCCCAGTGGGGTGGTGAGGGAAGGCTAGGCATCAAGACACCCAGCAGCTTTCTCTGCATCAATACTAAAAGCATTAAGCACATTAGTTGGATGCATTAAAGGCACATGGCATGGTAGCAGTGTTGCCTTAAACTTATCGCATTTCTTTTGTTGCTATCCTAACAATGCACTGGTGATCTCTGGAGTTGTTGTCTGTGAATTGGGGCATTTGGGTGGCAAATATGAAGTTGAAGCACTTATCATTAGTTCATAAGCCTGACTCACTTTCATCTCCCCAACTTTAACCCCTCACACATTACCATTGGCCATTACCTCTCCCCGTTCCTATGGCAACACCAACCTGCAGTCATGTGGTGGAACAGTGTGTGTATGTGTGTCCACATGTGCCGATATGTCTGGGTATGCATGGTGTGCTGGTTTGTTCAGATAATGCCAGTGACAAGTGTAATCATTTTTTTTATAATTTAATAATTTTTCTTTTTTTTTTAAGGTTTAAGATTGTTGTCTTCCTCTGGCTGTGTGTCACTGATAAATGTGAATCGCTCTGAGCCTTAAAAGAGCCACAGTTCAACATCAGATATTTTCTGTCTCAGGAAGCAAGTGTTACAGCCCATTGTCAGTTTCTGGCTGTGTTCTAATTCTTTCTGAATGAACCCCTGCAGCAGGTGATTAGTACATCTCTGATAAGGACAACTGGACAGTGAGAGAGGCTCTGTGCTTCCTCATCAGAGGCCATCAGGTGTCCCTTTGATCCCCTCGGGGAAGCACGAGTCTTGTCCCAGCAATATAGACATGAAAAGAGATGAAATCTCAAGACAGCAAGAGCACCACAACAGAGCAAAAATAGTGAAGGACAGGGCAAAGAGGGTGGGCCACTATCCACTCTAGGTATGAAGGAGAAAGACGGCCAGACAAGCAATGCGAGATAAGACATTGAATATATGCCCCCTCAGTCTCTTTTTCTCCTCTCCCGGATGAGAAAGGCTCTGACTGGCAGGTACTCCTCACCATCACCACCTCCTTCCCTAGGTGTGGGCAAAGCTCTGAAAAGTGCCTGTTAACCTCTGAAGCCAACTACCCGGTTTCGACATACACCCCGAGTCTATAAATACATAATAAACTAGTTAGCTTTAGAGTCCAATTATCTTGCATTTGCCATTTGACTAAATAACTTAGTGGTTGGGGGAGGTGTGTTGAAGGCAAGGGGGAGGGTTTGTAATGATGCTTCAGAACATCAGTTTATAGTCAATACAAGTGATTTTCAGAGGAAATCAATGCAATGAGACACTGACCACCCCCTTGAAAGTGCCATTAAAGAAAAAGCATATTAATAGCATTTGCCTTAGGAAGAATGCGCTCCCATTCTGTTGAATGTTTGCCTTTTGTTTATTGTGGGCTTGATTAGTCCCATGGTGACCATCTCCATCTGAGGTAGCCAAGCTGGTGTCATTGTGTCTCAACTCCCAGTCTCCTGTGCTTTTGCCTCTCAGTGCTGACTTAATCAGACACAACCTGTGCCAAACTGCCCCTCACCCTTCTGTTCGGATACGATCCCCGGTGTCGAGCTGTCTCCTCGCACTGACTGAATCTCTGTGTGTATCCAGATGCAAGAATTGACCCAGATGTAATCCTCAATTGAACACAGAAAAAGAGATGAACGATAGTTCGCTGCAAATATGACTCGCCATCTTTCATGGGAATGAGATTTAACCTTACGGACGAAGGGCTGCAAAAAAAGCCTTTACTACGCTCCATCTGAAATGTTACTAAAGTTTGGCAGCTCATCAGATAATTTAATTTAGAATAATTTATGATTTCTTCAATGAGAGATTGGGTACTGAGTATGTCATTCTCAGTAAGAGTGATTCAAAGACTGATGTGCCTGCCTATTTTTCTCTTGATGCACAGAGGCCATAGTAAGGATTCTAATTGCGGCGCCACCTGGTCTGTTAAAGATCACACTTTTCTCTTTTTGTCTCATTTGCAGACATCTGTTCCTGCTGAATATGATGACACTCGCGGCACTGAATAGCGAACTCCATACAGAAAGGCCCCAGGCCCAGGAATCGAACCCACAACCATCTTATTGTGGGGCGACTGCACTAACCACTTTTCACCCATTTTCTTTATTGATAAATTCCTGAGCATTCCTGTTGTACTAAATTGTAAACCACCCATTCATAATAAAAAAGACAAAAGCATTTGTTTCTGCGAATTTGTTGGCATTGCAGGTCCAAGGTGTCTCAAAAAGAGAAACTACTTTGAATGTTCAGAGGGACAAAAAGCAGGAGGAGAGAACTGGACACAACTGCTGGAATAAAAACAGGCTGACTTACTGACAGGTAAGGTTCAGGACTGGGCAGGTAAAGAAGCACAGTGACACATCATATCACCCAAAACTGGAAAACGGTGTGAGGTTATAGCTGGTGACACAGCATTGTTATGAAACCAACAGCAGTCACATTGGCAAATCATGCTCACGTTCATGCTGAGAATATGTGCGGCACACAGACACATTTGTGAGTGTGAAATGATGTAGGTGTATCATTTTGTGGATGGTTTGAAATGTGTTAATTGAGTTAAGTGTTCCTGTTTCTGTTTGTATGTCTGATAAACAATTTGTATACATGTGCGTAATTGTCAGCTTTTCATCTTCATGGTGTTGTGGATAATGACAAGAATGAGGCAATTTTGTCGTTTGTTGTTCATTTGCTTGCGCATAATAGATTTATTTAAATATTTCATGATTCTGAATGCCAGGACTATTGGTTCCCTGATGAACTGGATGTGCTGCAATTTGCCTGGGGTGATGGGGAATAAAGGTGTGTGTGTGGGTGTGTGCACTTGGTGCATTGATGTCTGGTAGTTTTCATCTGGTTTGACTTTACCAAAATCATCTTGAAGCAAAGCTATAAAGATTTTAAGAGATTTGGGTTAAGACTATAATTTCTGAAAATGTGAAACAACACAGTGAAATGAAAGCAAAATATGCTTTCAAGTAATGTCATCTGTTGTGTGTCTGTATGTGCATGTGAAAGAAAGGGGGGGGGGGGGGGATTGTATATCCACTCAGCCGTGCAAGACGTGAGATACAGCTTCCATTCCTCAGCTTCACTGCATGCATTGTCATTGCTTCCTCTGAATAAAACACATCCCATTAGAAACAGATTGAAATGGACTGGGAAAGGCCATTCCGTCCTTTTGAGACCTGTCAGCATTTTGTGTGTCTAATCGAGAACACTGACGGAGCAACAAGC
Organism: Echeneis naucrates; assembly: GCF_900963305.1. Classification (NCBI taxonomy): domain Eukaryota; kingdom Metazoa; phylum Chordata; class Actinopteri; order Carangiformes; family Echeneidae; genus Echeneis; species Echeneis naucrates. The sequence continues at coordinate 6,236,829 of NC_042518.1, forward strand.
TCTCTACGGTGTTGTCCGAGCTGACAAATCTGTGACAAAGTTTAGCAAGAGCCTGCCAGTGTGATGTGTTGGGTGTGCTTCACTGGAAGACGAGCTTCATAGGAGAGCTACCTTACTCACTGAATGCTGCTGCTGGTTTAATCACCATTAGTTCTGTCATGATTTCAGGGGCAGTGCAAGGTTCATTATTTTCTGCAAGGTTTCTGTTGTTAAAGGTCAGTAGTGATACTTCTTGACAACCAAATGTACTGTAGCTCTTAGGAGGGAGCGCTTGAAATGCACGCAGCCTGCACTGCAACTGCTCACATGTTGACTGGGGTGAGAAGTTAACATGCTAATGCATTGCTCCTGCCCTCCCTCTGAAACATATGCCTAGGGATGTCTTCCTCATCATATCGATGACTCCTTGTTGGGTGAATCCACTTCAGTTCTATGATATATCCTCCTACTCCAAGAAACATATGATTATTGATGATTATTCAGTCTGTGAAGAGAAGCACCACCACGTTGTAAGTGTCCACAGCAGATTGTGGACACATGGATGACGCGCCATGCTAACTATTTGGCATATGTTCAGTGGAAGTGGGCGACTTTTAGCGAGAAAACTGCAACTTTAAGATTAACTTTAAGCAAGATGGTGAATAATTTAACGGGAAGTGAGCCATGTAATGAGAAGATACTTCAGTGATTTAAAACAAACACGTGTACAGAAAAAAGAGGTGAGAGGACTTGCACATAAGAGAACAGAACAATAATGGATTTTGATTTCCTTCCTAATTGAATGAGCTCATAAAGAAACAGAGCTTTTTGTGCCTTGATTTTGTGCCACAGTGCTAAATGTTCAGTTACAATATTCAGTGCCAATACTAATAATAGCTGTTTTGGTGCAGTAGGAAGAAATTGTGTGATGGTTTTGCTTTTCCGCATTTCACTCCAGCAGCAGAGTGTCTGTCACAAACTTGGTGAATGCAAAATAGTTGTATATGAGCACACTCTGTAAGTTGGTTGTTTTTTATGTTGACTGCACACGGCTAATTTATTATATTGTCCTAGTGATTTATTGGGTTGTGTGAACAGATGACTGTACAAGCCATATTGAACTAGTTCATATCGCCAAAAGTAGCAAGTAACATTTTGCACCTTGAATGTTGCAGACAAACACTGATTTGAGAGAGACGGAGGTTTTAGTCTCGGACTACTCAGAAGAATCTGCCTAACCGCTTTTAAATTATAAATATTTGGTCACTGTCTATGCTAACAGTGGATGGTAGCTTCTCTGTTTCTATGACTGCACTCTCAGTGACTATCAATAAGTGATCATCAATCATTGGTAGCAGCTGCTGCCAGTGATACATTCGTCAGGTTAATTGCTGACATTTTAGGTTTGTTATGTCTGTAAGTCAACGTCCATGCTTGTTACCATTTTTCTGGGCATTGTCTGCTGCTGTCTGTCCGGCTCTGGCTCAGCAAGATGACATTTTCATTTTTGTATTCTGACATCCCTGCCTTCAAACCTCTAATAGGAAAAACAGTCAGCGAAAAAAAACAAAACAAACAAACAAACAAAACACAAATTAACTGAAGATCTGCACAATGTGCTAATAGCTTCTAGTAATTTTAATAAGGCATTGGTTCAATGCACCAGAGATTAGCACCTGATGGAGCTCTCCATCAGATTAATACACTTAGTTTGATGTCTGATCCGCTGTACTCTCACTAAGTTTCAGAGCAACAAGTGAAGAACAGAACAATTAAGTTCCTTCACTCTCTCAAAATAACTTTCATAATCATTTCCAACAAGTATTTAGTGCTGCATGGGAACAATACCAGAAAGCCCCCACCCCAGAGGATTACGTCACATGCTTTGGAAGAAAAGAAACACTTGACAAAGAAATGTAATCAGTTATTTCAATAGCAGTTCTTTCCAACAGAATAGCTTCATTCTGCAAGGCAGCTTAAGCTTAACCATTTGATCTCTCTCCATAAGTTTCGAAGTGTTGGTCATATGTACAGTAAAGAAACAAATTTCCCTGTACAATGACATTCTTTCCTGCTTTCCACAATGAATGTGCACATATATAGAAATAGATAAATAGAATGAGAATTTTAAAAAATGTTTAAGAAGATAGAATAATAGAATAAAAACAGGTCAATCTCAAGCGGCAATAGAAATATACAATAACAGTCAGCTCTGATATGGTTTATAATTATGCATGTGAAGTCAATGGTCTACTGTTACATTGCAATCTCTGTGAGAGTGAATAATCATATGTGATTTCATATTTGTTGGTTTTTGCCGTCCTTTTAAAAATGGAGCCCCTTGTATTGGTTGCCATGTGAACCAACGTATTCAAATGTCTCATGATTTACACTTTCATTGCATTTTATTTGAAGCGTTGATATCCATATGAAAAATAGTTTTTAGAACCAGAAAGCATCTCAGTGTAGTTTTTCTTCTATCTTTTCTCGTTTCTCTGCAGCTAGAACAGGTTGGTGAGCCAATAAGTTGAACATAGTGTTTATACTTCTCCTTTTATGATGGCTGACTGTTTTCTAAATGATTGAATGAAGATGACAGATAAACACGTACATAAACATGATTCTTCAATTTTGTGTGACGGGTCTTCGTTTTCTGAGTTGAGAGCGTGGTTGAGGGTTGTGAGTGCTTTGTTGTGACATCTCAAAGTAACAAGACCAGAAGTCCTGATGGCTTTTTAAAAGACTAAGTTTATGAACAGAGGCTGCATGCAATTCTCTGGACTGCCTATTTTTGATTGTTTCGCCTTATTGCTATAGAGCCAAGACCTGCTTTATAATCAAAAGACATGGACCATTATACAACATGTAAACTTTAATCCACAGTAAATCTGTCAGCACACTTTACATGGGTTGTGTCTAAAGCAGACATTAGAGTTGTTCTCAGCCGTTAAGTCTATTCATCTAAGGAGTTTTATTTATTCAAGTTGTTTTTGTCAGATGCTTTTGGTTGATGGTCTGTTGATCACCAGTGTCCTATGTGTGCATGATGAATGGATACGCGTGATGCATGGCTGTGTTTGTAAGGACACATCTACCCCATCTCTCCTAGCAAGTCCTGAAATACTAATGAGAACATTGGTTGCTTCTGAGTGGTGTATATACAGTAGGAGAGCGGGATTGCGGATAGGATTAGCTTAAGGAAAAAATGAAGCAAAATTCTGAGCTGGATACAATTTGAATCTAAAATCTGATGCCTAGAATGAAACTTTATGTGGGATTTGTGTCTGTTCTGAATATAAGGGGGTGTTTTCTTTTCTGGAGAAAGGGAATTATGTGTTTGCAATTTAGATCATGCTGGAAGAGTGATGATACAAAGTGTGAAGACAGTTTATGAATGTCCCTATGTGTTCTCTTTGTGTGAAATCCCTCAGAAGCTGTAGTCAGGTATTAAAGATTCTGTCACTTCACGTCTGCACTCTTTCCGACACACATTCTCATGGAGGTAAAAAAAGAAGAATGTGGACTTCTGAATTCTCATCTGTAAACTCATTGGGTGCAGTCGGAGCTGTTGGGAAGCACAGTGGGGCAGGCTGTGCTTCAATGTGTCTTGATTGCAGTAGCCGCTCCCCAGAGAGATCAGATCAAATGCTGTGAGGCCAAAACGACCCCAACCCGGTGTTCTTGATACGGATAACCAGGCCCGGAACCTCATCTGCTCTCAAAGCTGCCCTCACATAGTCTTCATCTATTCCGTGTGCCTGTGTGTCCCACTGTATCCGTGTAATGTCTGAAAATGATCCAGTCATTCCTAAAAGTGCAGGGATTCGCCTGTTGCTTTCATCTTGTGCTTGAGCACATCAGAGGTGATCTGAAGTGAAAGCTCAGAGATAGTGTGTAATTTGATTTCCAAAAAAGAAAAACGGAAAAATATGTGTTTCAAAATAACTATTAATTATCTTAATCACAAAGTTGGAAGAAGGATATCTTTTTAGTCACGAAAATCTAAAACTTAATTTATCCCAAAAAAAAAAAAGATTAAAATACAACGTCGAAATTATAATTATAATGTTAATGAACGAAAGACTAATATGGTTTCACGGTTTTAATTACATGCTGCAGTTTTCAGGTTCAAAATTTTCTTGGTACAAAATATTTCATGCAGCATCAGTGTCTTTAAAAAGTGGAAAACGGGTTCAAAAATCACTTTACAGATCAGTTAGCGAGCATGCCAAACAGGACCAGAACTACTCCATAAAGCCGGGACGGATATTTAAGATTGTTTTTACCAAACGAGACCAAGAAAAATATATATATTTTTTTTTATGGAAAGAGAATAGAGAATACCCACATATCCATAAAGTCCACAGAGTACACTGGCACACCCAAAATCATGCGTTTGATGGTTTTAAAAACATTCATAAACATTATTTCAAGATTACAAAAAAGGAAAATAACTACACAAAAATTAGGCAACAGCTTGTAAACATTTTAACTTGGTTCAAGTTGGCAACATTGAATTCATTCAGAAGACTCAAAGGTTCGGCCCACGTGTGAGCTATTTCCTCGCTTACGCACAAACTTTACGCACAAACGTTGGTCGCTGGACTTGTTTCCAGTGGTCACCTTCGGAAGGAAATGGAAAGTTCTTGCATATCTTTCCTCACTTGGACACAGACGGAGTGTTTTTGAAGTCTACATGCAGACGAAGGTCTTCACATTGGTTTGGAAATGCGCACCAGATCTTCATTCCGGATCGCTGCTCCACTTGCAATTCTCCGCTGTACCCGCGCCTCAAGTTCTAACTGAGCCCGATCATGACCGTCTCCACGTCTTTGGAGGGTCTCCGGTCCTTCACCAGGAAGTTAATCATGCTCTCCGATTTGATCATCAGGTTGCACCCGAGGAAGAATATGCCGAACATGACGGTGAGCGACAGCACGCACAGCACAGCGATCTGCACCACACGCATCACAAACAGTTTGCGCTCTTCTTGCAGCAGCACCAGAGACCCTCCGCCGTCGCCGGTCACCACGTTGTCGGTGGCATTGCCGAAGTACGTTGCCAGAGTCCCGGCGAGAGTCTGGCTCCCGTTAAACAAAGCGCCCTGAGTCACATCAAAGAAGGAGACGTTCATGGTTCCCGGTGGACTCTCTGCAGAAAGACACAAGAGTCCACTTGGCAGGCGCACAATCTCACCACAAAGCCCAGACTCCGAGCGAAAGTTTGCGTCATGTGACAGCTCAGGCAAAAATAAGAGGAAAAAGATAAATGAAGCACAGCAGCCTGTTCTTAAAGTCCCACAGACACGGCCGCTGTGCGTAATGACCGCATCCAGCTCACCGGGCTGTCTCCTGCAATCACAGAAGGTCGCATCAGGTGCAACCAAAAGTTAGTTTCTACTAACTACTAAAATTCCCGACTTTCAGCTCGTCCGATGAGACGCTGAGCGATCCGAAAAACGCGTTTCCCCCTGGTGTAACAAGAGAAAATCGCGGTTTTCGCCTGTGAGCGCTCCTTTTGTGCCAAGTCCGTGGTGCGTTTTAAAGCGATGATGAGCTCCCCGTGGACGACACCACCACTCATCACCAGGGGAGGAAGTCATGTGGCCACAGAGACTCTGCTGCTCCTCAGGTGGCCAAATCTTAATCTGAAGTCTGTGCTATTTGGTCATTATATTATTTTCTTTCCTGTTTGGTGATTAATGGCCACTGGAGATTAATGAGATCTGTTTCTAAAATAAGAGTTTAGGATTAGATTCACATTTTACTTCCCTTTCTTTTATTTAACTTGTCTGGGATAGTGTAGCAGTTCTGTCCGTGTGTTATCACCTAGGAAACTAAATATTTCCTAAAAACCCTTCCATGAGTTAAAGCATTTCCAACAAGTCCTACTTTCAAGCCGGTCAATTTATTCAAGCATACAAGAAGGAGAGAGGCTGAGTGAGTCATAAACAAAGGTGACTTAGAAGTGTGTTCTTAAGTCCACTTTACACACATCAATAGCTCCTGAGGGCCTTCACAGAATTGATTAAAATTTACTTTTCAAGGCTTTTCTGTCTATGAAAATCACTTAAAAAACAAAATAATCCAGTTCAGTGACAATCAACATAATAAGCGCATCATTAATTGCATGGGAGGAAAAACGTTTATTTTGAGAGGTATTTATAGAGCTACGTGGCGGTTGCTGGGAAAACTGTGATTGTCATTGTGACTTCGGAGCCTTGAGAGATGGGCCAATATAGGCACAGCATGATAGCTTAGAAATGAAGACATGAATTAATAAACTATCTTTCAACCATGGCAAATATTTATTGGAAATATTGGCTGTGCTGCTTCGACTGCTCCTGCTGTTTCCCTGACCTGTGTGCAGCAGGTGAAATTAACCCCCTATCAGTTTATCTGTTTGTCTTTCGAGTGCTATGTGTTAGTATCACTCCTGATAAGAACTAAAAGATCAGCTCCCAGAGAAGAGTTACTTCGACACAACCCAAGAATTTATTCTACGGTCCCACATGTATGACTCAGAAAACCCCAGATTTTTACTTGGCTGCCTGATGTATGAAGAAATAATAATAAAATATTCATTGCAAATACACCATTTTAATGAATGAATTTACGGTACATGTTTCAAATCTAGTAATAATCTTCAGTATAAAAGACACTGCAATTGCTCCCCTCATGATTCCCCATAAGAGAGAGAAGTTTTAGGCTGAGTGGAAAAGCAGCCAGATAGAGATTATTAGAGTTTTCCAACGATCCTTGTAATTTAAAAGAAAACAAATAAGTTCATTAATTTACTTCTAAATAGTCAAGTTTATTTCCTGAGTCAATTTAAAAAGCTGTCGCATTTACTTGTGCTTCTATCTGTTTCACATGACGAGACAGTTAGAAATTGCCCCACTGGGCTTGAAAGCTGCCAAAGAGACCATTTTGTTTTTGCATGACAGTGATACAACGGATGTTATTTTTAGTGATTTGAGATATCAAACATTTCAGATTTATTAAACAATCCGTGAAGGTTGTGAATGCTGCGCAGGGAAAACGAACGAAAATGTCTGATGGAGGTAGACAAGGCAGCAATTTGCTATTTAATATCTTATCAATTAATCAAATAATCTCATCTGGTAAAATATAATTAGATTTTAATCACATAGAAACGCACAGGATGTCCCTTCCGTCTTTATACTTATACCTCACTTGCCACAGATGAAATTTAACATTGAAGGTGATGAACTTTGACAAGATAATGATGAAAAAGCTTTTTGAAACAATTCCCCATGATTTGTCAGTGGAGCCTGCCAGAGTAATTTACTGTTTGTCTAAAAACAAAGGATGTGGAATTCAATCTGGGATGCTGCTGGTGAGTGGGTAAGCAGCTTTCAGCCTCCAACTGACAAGCATGTGCAAACAATGATTAGCTCCTTCCTTAAACAGCTTTCATATGCCTGGAGGTATACTTTACTTTAAGATAATTTATTAATCGTCTGCTAAGAGGAAAAAAGGAGTCTATGTGGGTGTGTGTACATAATATCAAATAATCTCATTAGCCTTTGGATTTGTTTGTTGCAAATTAATTGTCAGCATGTGAATCAATGCTCAGTGATTTGATTTTGCTCCGTTATTCATTGCAGTGTGAATATGGAAAACATTTTGTGCTTGCACTTTATCTTTTGTGTCAATACGTAAATCATCTTCTAATGTTAAAACCTAAAAATGACCCCAAATCTGCAATGAATTTAGTCTAGGAGGAGGCCACCTCCACCTACATGTTCCTCTTTAGAACTAATAATGGAAATGACATTGAATATCTTCGAAGAAGTTTTTGCCCTTTGACAAGCGGCCAAAAAAAGGAAAACCTGTTGCTAATTTATAACTCGGAAGTCTTTTGAGCATCACATTGGGGAAATGTGGTGAATGCTCCATGTTTCATTGATGTGGCGCTCACTGGCAGAGGCCGATTTCAAACTTGTGGTTCGTGTTGATATGATTGTATATGAAGATTTACAGTATTCATAAGCGGATGCATATAGACTTGAACGTGAGTGTCTGACTTGTTCCTAAGCAACAGTGGACCTGTGAGCCTAGTGACAGATGGTTGGTGAAGTTATTTTGGTTTGGAGGAGAACGAGAGGGAGGGAGCGATGAGGTGCCTGGACCGGGGGGGTAAGTTTCCACTTAACATGAGGGAATTGGCAGCCTAGCAACACAAATTAAGTGAAGACATCCCTAGCAACAAGGAGGTGGTGTTTGACCCTGTTCTTACCTCCCCTCGGCTCCTTACCCCGACACCAGCTTCTTGTTTGTGGACCTGGCGTGCCTTTCACACACCGTTTTACCCCAGAGTGAACATGTGTCCCTCACAACTCCCATCTTTCCAATTAAACCGATTCCCCCCTAAAATGCTCTGTCATTAACTAATTAAAGGCGACATGGGACAGAGAGGAAGTCAGTGTGTCTGTCTGTCTGTCTCTGTGTGTGGCTGAAAGTCAGGAAACATCACAGTGTGTGTGCGTATTTGAAAACAAGTGTGAAACTAACTAATCAAATACTGAAGTGTGCTGAAGTGATAGAAGTCATGCTGTGATTTTCGGGGTTTGCCGCCTTTGGGAATGCCTCACCGCACTAATATAAATTCAGTGGTTAATTATACACAGATACAGATTGCAGGAATGTGATAACATAGTTGAGTGATCACCCCACACAGCCAAAACCATCAGTATTTTAAGGAAGTATTGGATTTATTTCTTATTTTCTTTGCAGGAGGATTTTAGACTCCCAGTGCGCTGTGCTTACCGTAGCCTGATGTCTGAATGATTTGTGAAAACCTGTTTGTTCGAGGCACAGATTACAGATATCATGAATCTAATTGATAAAAAAAAAAAAAAAATCATTGCTTGGTCTCTGCTGAGGGGAAATGTCACATACTGAGTTGCTGCCCATTAACCTTGTTTCCATTTAAACACATCTCCACAGTGCCCTAACACAGGCATTGCCGGATCTGTCTCGTCTTTGTTGTTCCTTTATTTGTAGCATTCATCCAGGTTGTTGTCTTTATTCCCTCAGTTTCTTTCTACCTTTCTTTTTCTCATCTGATCAGCGGGCTACATCAGACGTCAGAGCTGAAGTCTGTATTTTCTTCCATTTGCACTCCTATTTGTCCATCCATCCCCAGTGTGTTCTCAGGTGTGGGTCTATTTGTCTATTTTCTTGCTCTCTCCTCATATGAGATATCGCCCTCCCAAAGGGAGTTTAAACTGTAGATCCAGAGGGGCTTTAGGAGGCTATCAAAGCATCACAACACAAATACACATTGTCCAACAGCAGTGACTCTGGGCTCCATTTAATAAGCTGACCAACCCCTTTCACCTGTGGTAATACTCATCTCCCTAGTTGACCCCAGTCCCGCCCCTCCTGCCTGTTAAACCCAGCAAAGCAGAAGAGAATAAGCTGGGCGTCGTTAACCAAACACTGATTTTTGTCTGAGAGCGATAACGTTTGGATATTGGCTTCCTTTGCAGACCTGTTCTCAGACTCAACAAAAGCTTAAAGGGCTCTGGTTAGACCTGTAAGGCAGGTCAGGACCCCTCCATCCCCCCTTCTCCCTCCCCCTCTGTCCCCCTCCAGCCCCCTCCTTCTTCCCGCTACTTGTTCAGCCCTAATTGGCTGCCATCTGACCCAATCTCTGGCTTTTTACAGAAGACATTTGCAACAATGCTTTACCCAGAATGCTATTCATCTGTGGGGGTGGTCGTCACAGAGGGCTTTCAGAACCAATAGGTCCAAATCAGTCCATACAGGGGTGACGGTTTGATTGCCCGCTGTGTATTACCTGCGCTGTCCACCCACACTGAGAGCCTAAGGCCAGCAGAACAGTTGATTATTATAGCGTTTGTACTTATTTCTTTATTTCTGTCATTTCATCCAGCTTCTTGGACTTGGGTGGCCGTTACTTAGCAACCAACCGCAGAATAAGAGCAGGGTAAAGAGATAAAGATTCAATAAATGGGCAAATGCAGATATAAGAAGTATTGTTCTACAAGCCCCACCACCACGCACTTCCAAAAGTTAATTTCTGTTGGAGAAACGTGATTTTATCCCATTTTCAGGCTCTTTTTATTTTTTATTCCTTTTGTTTTCCCCCCTCCTCGCTTAAGAAGCTGGCAAGTTTCCATTATTCAGTGAAATGGGAAGTTGTCATGGGCAGACACAAACAGACTTGGTGAGGCACACAGATAGCTGTTTTTATGGAAGGCGTATTATGTAGTGACAAAGTGGGTCATTTCAGACAGAATAGTTACTGACTGACTTCTTCGTGGTTTCACATATATGGGAAGAGCCCCATTGTTGAGTATATCCCCTCATATATTCATCTTTCCCCACCATTTTGTCACAGCCTTTCATAATCAAAGCAGTTGCTCAATCCGAACACAGACATGTAAAGAAGGCTTTCAAGTAACAACTCATTCGAAACATCTTGTGCAGTTGATGAACTGTTAAGTTTTTCTCCTTTCAGTCCAGCAGAGGGCAACATGCTAAACACTTCATGTCTGATAGAGTGTAAGTCATTTTTTTTTTAATGGGACATTTGGAGACTCTGGTTTTCATGAACTGTATCTGTAAAATGGATGACATGTGAAGCAACACAGCAGCAGGCATTTCATACCACATGAGGTTGAATATTCACCCCACCACTATTTCCACAGCTATTTCCACACTAATCCTGACCAGGTCTGTAGGTTTACACTCACAGATGACAAAAGAATGCTGATGAATAGATCTGTTAATATTAATGCTGATGGTCGGCTCACAGCTGAGAGACAGTTGTCCCATCTGGTGACAGTGCAAAAGAAAGGAATGTAATAAATGTGCTAAATCTGTTGAAAAAGTAAAGTGAAACAGGAGTTGTGTTGAATTTGAGAAACAGAAAAAGAAACAAAAAAAAATTTAGTCGATATGGACTGCTCTGGATTATTCACACTCTACGCAGTGTATAGTTATAATAACAGTTTGATTGTGTAGTTTTATTTCAAAGACAAACAAAAACTACCAGACGGTCATTTGTAGATATCTAAGGTGTGTCCGGAGCGGAAGTCTCAGGACCACACTGGTTAAAGTCTATTTGCTCTCCCGCTCCATTTTTTTTTCCAGTTGTGTTTCTCATAACGGGTTATGAGCTCATTAAGAAACGAGTCCCAGCATGCCCCCCCCCCCCCCCCCCCCCCCCCCCCCCCCCACACCCCGGCAGGCTGAGAGGAGGGAGGCTCACACTGGGTGACCCAACAGGCGCTCAGTCAAGTCAAGAATGAGGAAAAGCGGGTAAGTGTTGAAGCAGTCCGGACCAGGTTGGGACCAGACATGGGGCCGTTTCCAAGCCGTCTGATCATCCTGTTTTCATTCCTCCTGTCCACAGCAGAGGTCTTCGGTAAGATGTGTTTTCTTCTTTTTGTTCTAATTGTTGTTATTTATTTATTTATTTATTTCATCTTTGGCAGCTTTGAAAACTTTCACCTGTTCAGGCAGGAGAGAAGGTGGTGGGAGGGTGTTTCCATGTGAGGCATCGCTGTCGGGAGTCTATTTTTATTTTCGATACATGAGCTGAAGTTTTTAGATATAATAATCGCCATTAATAATAATTGGCCGTTGGTTGACGTGAATGCGGAGGCGTTGTGCTGCTCGTAATTGAGGCAACTCCGGAGCTTTTCGCCTCCTTTCCTTATAAGGGAGTGGAGACTGTTTCTTAGTCCGACACGGGCTGGGCCCCCCCCCCCCGGCGGGCCCCCGGAGCCTCACAGTCACATCCATCACTATCAGCACATCACCAACAACAAATTTCATTTATTCATATCACTTTATGGTTCCGTAGTTATAATAACAACTTCGTTTATTTGTATATAAATAAATAAAAGAAATAGAGCTTATCTTCATGCCTGTAGCTTCCCATTGGGCTGCTGAAGGTGAAGAGTCATTGTGTGGTGTTTTCAAGTCTTTCCAAATCCTAATCCATCAGGTTTGTGTGTTTACTTTCAGTGGGGATTTGAAGATAGTTGATCTGAGTGCTTCTGTGGTCTGTAGCCTGTTTTCATGTCCATTCTTATACACAGATTGCTGATTATTGCTCATATTACTCAAATTAACTGAGGAACAGCAGTTTGCTTAGAGCTCCTGTGCTTAACATAAGTGAACCACACCCATAGACCACATTTGATCACATAATATAGGAAGTTTGATTTTTTTTTTTTTATTGATATGTCAACTTCCAGAGGTTTGGTGCAGTTTGCCAACATTGTATAATGATGAAAAGGAAGCATAATGAGGACCAGCAATATCTTTGTAATGGAGACTTCTTCAAATGGTTACAACTTTAAAACTGTTTGAACAGCAATGTTTTGAAAGATTGAACCTGACAGCAATGGCATCATGGTTCATGATGATTGTGTTGTGTTGATCAATTTCTTAATAAATGCAGTCAGCAGTTTTGTGTGTAACACTTCAGAGGAACCAAAAAAAAAAAAAAGGAAATGCACGTGTTGACAGGTTCAAACATCTGCACATCGCGAGGAGTTACCACTTGTCAGCAGTGCTTGGCTGTTCACCCCAGCTGTGCCTGGTGCTCTCAGGAGGTAAAAATACAACACACATATACAAAATGTCTTTCTAGACCCTTCTAACCATTTATCGCTCTGCACAGCAAGTTGTAACACAAACCAAATTTTCGCAACCACATTTTCTTGTTGCTGCTTGTTCATGTTCTGAGCAGACCTCTTGCACATCGAAGTGATACCCAAGTGAAGAAACAGGAAAAGCTCTTGCCATTTATTTTCTGTAATGTAATGGTGCTTAAGTATCTTAAATGATTAATAGATTGGATGTGGTTGTTAAAAGGAGTTGGGGAAGGGGGGATCCAGTGTGTCCCGCTGCGACCTGAAGCAGAACCTGCTGGATGGCGGTTGTAGCACGACATCTTTGGAGTTTCCCTCCAGCATGTTGACTATTCAGGAGGATGCCCCACTTAGCGACAAGGCCTCGGGCACAGCTGATGTCACCCAGATAAAGCCTCAGAAACTTCACATGGTACTACGACCAGGTACTGTTGGACTATCAGACGTTGTTGAACTAATGGCTAGATGAGGTGGTTTAAAACAAATGTTTACAGTGTATTAATAATCAGCATTTTATTTTTTCTACGAAAAGGTCATGGAGCACTTATTCCTCTGCAATGCCTCCCACTCAGGTGATTCCAAACGTTTCACCGTGTCAGTGAAACAGGTGGAAGATTACCCAGTGGACCTCTACTATCTGATGGATCTGTCCTTTTCAATGAAGGATGACTTGGCTCAACTTCGCACTCTTGGCCACGAACTCGCCACGACCATGGGCCGCGCCACAAGCAAGCTCCGCATGGGCTTCGGAGCTTTTGTGGACAAGACCACATCCCCTTACAAGTACACCTATCCTCCAGAGGCAGTCAAGAACCCTTGCTATGGGTAAGCGTGGACGTTTTGCTTGATGATATGCCTGAGGAGGAAAAGGAGCTGAGATGGAGGTTTTCTAATCTGTCCTGCCATTAACTCCTTGACGTTTCATCCACCTTTGCAGAATAGATCAACAATGCCTGGCTCAGTTTGGGTTCAAACACGTGCTAGCCCTGACAGACAAGGTAGCACGCTTCACTGAGGAGGTGGGGAAGCAGCAGGTGTCTAGAAATAGAGATGCTCCAGAGGGTGGATTTGATGCTATCATGCAAGCTGTGGTGTGCCAGGTAGAAATTGCATTTACATTGAGATACATGTGTCTGAACATCCAGGCTGTTCTCTCCTTCATTTACTTGAACTTTTTGTCCTCATCTATCATCATTAGGATAAAATTGGCTGGCGTCCAGATGCTTCCCACCTACTGGTGTTCACCACTGATGCCAAAACTCACATTGCGCTGGATGGACGTATAGCAGGCATTGTGCAGCCCAATGATGGAAAGTGTCACCTTGATGACGACAACATTTACAACCAATCCACTGTGCTGGTAAAGGCAGAAATGTATGCAATTTAGCTGTGGTTTTCAATAGATATTCAAACTGCGGGTCCAACTCCACTTGCTGTTTCTTTCAGGACTATCCCTCCTTGGCACTCATCACTGAGAAAATGTCTGAAAACAACATCAACTTAATTTTTGCTGTGACGAATTACGTGGTGCCACTTTACAAGGTGAATAAGCTGTGTTGCTCGTTCATTTTAGATATCAATGTGCAAAATTTCAAAAACTCATCCTGCTTGTCTGCATCTTCTCAGGAGTACAGTAAACTCATCCCAGGAACAACAGTGGGCACACTGTCTTCCGACTCTGGGAATGTCATTCAGCTCATTGAAGAGGCTTATGCGGTAAAGATTTTCAGTTTTCAAGACAAAACAGGAAAACATACAAATTTAAGTTATTCATTCCGTCTGTGTAATACAGCTAACTGTAAGTTTGATTGATAACTTTATGTTGAGCAGAAAATTCGTTCAAAAGTAGAGCTGGAGTTGCTGGGAGTCCCGGAGGAGCTTAATCTATCCTTTAATGCAACTTGCCTGAAAGGAGAAGTCATCCAGGGACTCAAGTCCTGTTCTGGCCTCAAGATCGGAGATACGGTATGTGATGCCGATGATTTCCCACATCTACACCACATACACAGATTATCACTGAGACATGCCCTCCGCTTCAGGTGTCATTCAGCGTGGAGGCTCAGTTACGTGGCTGCCCTAAAGAGAAGAACCGTACTTTCACCATCAAACCTCTTGGCTTCAAGGATTCCCTGAAGGTTACAGTGGACTTTGCCTGCAGTTGCAACTGTGAGACAATGGCAGAACCCAACAGCCCCCTTTGTAGCAACGGCAACGGGACCTATGAGTGTGGCGTGTGCCAGTGTCACCAGGGTCGTCTAGGTCCTCGATGTGAGTGCTCAGTGGAGGACTACAGCCCATCTGATGACGCAAACTGCATCCCAAAGTCAGATGGCCTGATCTGCAATGGGAGAGGCGACTGTTTGTGTGGACAGTGCTCCTGTCATGCAAACGAGTTTGGTCAGGTGTGGGGAAAGTACTGTGAGTGTGATGACTTTAACTGCCTGCGCTTCAGAGGGGCACTGTGCTCCGGTAAGTAGATGCCTTTCTTTTTGTTATAATTTTTGTTTGTTTGTTTGTTTTTTTTCCATCATTCCGACTCTGGGAATGTCATTCAGCTCATTGAAGAGGCTTATGCGGTAAAGATTTTCAGTTTTCAAGACTGAAGGCGTGGCATAAGACAGGTCATTTTAATCCACTGGTAGGCAATTGTGTCTACTCAAAAAATTTAAAGCACACTCCCTCATCATTGTAAAAAAAAAAAAAAGCAGGGCATGCACTAATCAGGAGGTCAGTGTTTCCATCCATGACTGCTCCAGTTTTAGTTTTGAAGTGTTCTTTAGCAAAATGCTGAACCACCTCTGATCGCTGCTACGTCAGTGTGTAGGTGTAACATTCAATGGTGTGCGAGGTTGGTATTGTTAAGTGCCTTTTCTGTAAAAGGATAGTTTAGTCTTCCTTTGGGTCATAGCATTTCCTTTATTTTAGTCCTATGTTGGCAGGGAAGTTTAAGTCACCCGTCCCCTCCTTTTTCCTTTTTCTAAATGGAAAAGATTCTCTTCGTTATCACTCACTCTCAGTCTCTAAACACACCTTAATTAGTTTACAGAGTTTCCTGTTACTTAACTTGACAGGAACCAATAGCTTTTTCATAATGCTTTCATAAAGCTTTCATAATGCTCAACTATTATGAGTTGTCTTTGCTTGTTTGTAAAAGTCATGTAAATAACGGCACACTTAAACTGCTGAGCATCAACAGTAAAGCTTACATGTGACCAGATCTCAGTGGGAGAACACACCCAATTAGTGCTGTCTGAGTGTCCTTATCACTCACAGCAGTGGGGCACGATGCTCTGTCACTCCCCATTACAAGTCTGCACAGCTCTGTGCAGTTACTCAATCACAGTGATGAAACTTTAATAAGCTCTGTCACCGGGTAATTTAATGTAAAAGCAGTTTGGGTCTGTTGTTATAAGGGGGGGTTAACAGAATAGGAAAATGGTAGTTTTATCTTTACGTTAAGCGGACTTAGCCAACTCCAGCTGTGGACATTAATTTTCATTTAAATGCAGTAATGATTCTCATTTTAAGCTAATGTGACTTGCTTTGTCTGAGACATAATCATGAGCATATCTCCACATCCAAATCTCCAGTGCATTGAATTCACATGCAAGGACAAACAGCCACTCACACTCACATAAACGCCTTTGTGTCTGCCAACATGCAAAGAATGATACTGAATAATACACAATATTTAGTAAAAGTACAATACAATGCAAATATTTCCAATTACCCATATCAAAGAACAACATTTAGTTTATGGTTGTAATTTGACATGAAAGACTATAAACTGTTTATTCTCATTAAAGCCTATTTGAAAGCCCCCTGTGGGTGTACCATGATTTAGGGAGAGCATGGAGCCGTAATGTTTATGCTGGAAAGCTGAAATGTTGCTGGCTTGTATCAGTGAGGAAGGGTTGGGAGTCTTCCTAAGGGGAGGTTGTTCTTCTAAGAGACCGGTACGGAGACAGTCAGTGATGACACCAAGGACTCGGTGGAAACACTTACACACACACTAAAACAGACAAAGTCATATCTACTGTAATAGCTGAAATTTGGGACCTCTAAGTTGCTGCATTTCAATGCAGCCATGACGGTTTTGTCTTTAAGGAACAAGCGTCCCCCAGTCCCAGCTCAATTTGAGCTATGGGAAGCTTCTTCTCTGCGATATTCCCTGTGGTTGTGTATTTCTGCTTCTGCTGAGGGGCTATGGGACTGGGGCAGGGCCAGGGAGCCGCAGTCAGCCAGCATAGCCCCAGGGTCCATAAATATAAAGAACAGAGAGGACAGGAAAGTTTACATTCCTCTTCTGGCAATTTGCCCAACCTCTTCTCTCTCCAATATGTCATTACCTCCGCTGTTTGCTATCTTCATCCAGCTGTGTCCTGTTAAGTTTTACTGCGCTGTCTTCATCCCAGTTTTTATGCTTTAATCATGGACCCACGTTGGCCCCCTCTGAAGCCCAAGCATGTGATTAATGGGAAGGATTACTGTACTGTGTCGTACCAAGAATAGGCTGATGTCAGGTAAAAACACTAAATTTTGTGTGTGTGAATCAGTTTAGTGAATTCAAAATGAGAGGAACAACATTACTGCTAATTCACTCTTTTATCACTCTTGTGAAGATAAAGTGCTCAATGAATCTTTCTTGATTCAGATTTTTAACCAAACACATCAATGCAATTTTCATGTTTCCAAATGTCTTAGCTGCTGTTTTGTTAACAGTGAGCAGGGTTACTCTTTGCAAATCCTTGTACCTGAGAGTGTTAACCATTAACCGGTGACTCCACCACCAGTAACCACGTCTGATCCTGTCACTGCTATAAATGTACCGACTACCTGGGGTATTGTTTGCTCCATTTTAAGGCACTGGATGGTTTGTTTTGAGCCTTGGAATCAGGGAGCCTTGAACCTTCAGTGATATTTCATGACCAGTCACTCCCCCCAGTCTAATCCAGCTGGGCTTTGACTCACCCCTCTTTGCTCTTAGTCATCCTTAGAAATCCTGTTTGGTTTTTTGTGAACAGTGATGCAGTCTTGGGGATCTGTCCTTGTTTCTGTGGTAGCTTAATGTGCTGATGTGAGGTGGCTCTCAGTAATGTGGGGAGAACAGCTCACCTCCAGACTGGCTGTTTCATCGCTCCTACAATGAGCTGGCTTTTGTAAAAAATTAAGTGCAGATAAGTACATAAGCAACACTTTAGTCACACTTTGTACTGAACTTGTAATTATATGGTTGCAGAATCCCAATCCACAGGTTTGCTTTCCTAATCATACAATATGTTCATGGCAACAACAAACTATGGACCTGAAAAAATACAACACACAGTCTGTGATTCATTATCTAATTGCATAATTTTTATTTCATAGTTCTGTTTGCACAGCCCTGCCCATGTGATTACAGACATTGAGATACATGTTTAAAGAAAACATGTGTTCGGACCTGGACTGTACAGTTTGAATTTGAGGTGAAAGGATATATATTTTAAAAGACCCATTTTTGTTTTTCTGTAGATCATGGGAAGTGTAGCTGTGGCTTCTGCCAGTGTGATGCCGGCTGGAAAGGAGAAAACTGTAACTGCACAACGCGCACAGATACCTGCATGTCCAGCGTTGGCCTGCTGTGCAACGGCCGCGGTACTTGCGAGTGTGGGGTCTGTCAGTGTACTCAGCCCGGTGCTTATGGATCTACCTGTGAGAAATGCCCCACCTGCCCTGATTCCTGCACCATTAAAAAGTGAGTTTGGTTGATGGTACACTGTCGCTTTATATCTAACAGAGTCCAACCTCAAAATATTGTGATGTTTTAGGCAGAACATCTAAAGCATTTTAATGCCTAAGCAATCATAAAAGTTTTTTCTTGAGGTTGGCAGTAGAGGAAATGCCTCAGAGCTTGTTTCCCAGGGTGTACTTAACAAATTCCATGCAATGTACCGTGACATTAGCTTATGAGACCAAATTATGACATTTTGACCTCAGAGTAGTTCAAAATGGGAACATAATTATGGACAGTAAACCTCCCTTCAATAGTGTTTTTGTGTTTTACAAACTGTAAAATTTGAAAATGGCCCTGCGACAGACTGAGGACCTGTCCAGGGTGTACCCCACCCTCACCTAATGTGAGCTGGGATTGGCTCCAGCATTCCCCGTTACCCAGAAACGGATAAGTGGTGGAAGATGAATGAATGAAAATTTGAAAATGTGAGACTTTCTGTGAGAAGTTTGCATTTTAGCTTCCTCCCACAGTCAAAAGGATGCCTCTCCATGTCAGCCATGTGGTAGACTGTCCAGGGTGTACCTGCTCTCTTCAAATGTTAGCTGGGAGCTCACACATGATCCTAGAAAATTAAATGAAAATATGAATATCCATTAAAGATCCCATGTTATTAGCTGTTTTCAGGCCCTGCAATTCACTGGAAACAGGCATTAGAGCAGAGAAATGGAAAGATTGTGATGTTTTAACATTTCAGGATGAAGCAACTACTCCCACACATTAAACAAATTCAAATGCAGTTCCATTTACAGCAGCAAAAAGGTCAGCCTTCTCCCATGGCCTTGACAGCCAGCAGATACTAACACAGGTTCATCTTGACATATCTATACTCTTTGTGTTTCTAATCTGTCATCCACCGGGAGACAAGACACACGTTGCTACTGAGAGTAAACTTGAAATTGTATAAAGGTTGCAGATTTGGACTCTGTTTGCAGGAAATGTGTTGAGTGTCAGCACTTCAAGAGAGGGCAGTACATCGAAGACAACAGCTGCAGCCGAATCTGCAAAAATGAAATCGTAGTTGTGGATGAAATTGGTGAGAAATCTTCCATCTTTTATTCCTTTACTAATCCCGAGCTGCTGTGCAGCTGTACCATTTTTTATGTGTTGATATATATATGTTGTTTTACATTACCTTTAATAATTTCAATAACTATGTCTCATCCCATATTCTTATTTCATCTTTATCCCAGTTTTTCATGACCGAAATGCAGTGAATTGCTCATACAAAGATGAAAACGACTGCGTGGTGCACTTCCAGTACTACGAGGATGAAAGTGGCAAATCCATTCTGTTTGTGTTGAAAGAGCCAGGTACTGTAAACGTTTCTGCATCATCATGTTTTTGGTGCACTATTAGGGCAGAAAAATTTGTTATCTATGCCGCATCTCAGCATTTTTAAGTTGGACTCTGGTAAAAGGTAAGTTGTGTCTTTAAATTTACGGAACTCATTTAATCATTACATGAAGACTGTTTTTCAAGAGAATGCAGTCTCAAAAAAAAAAAAAAAACACATACCACAGAAACCAAAATACATTAGTGTCCTAAAATGTTGTGCAGTGGAGTGTCTGACTCTGAAGCGAGTGTGCTCCACTGCTCAACAACCATCAAAGTGAAACTATGATTGGGAATTAATTAACTTTTTGAATTAACCCTCTCTGTCTCCCATCTACCAGAGTGCCCTGAGGGTCCAGACATTTTGGTTGTGCTCCTGGCGGTGGCTGGGGCCATTCTGCTTCTAGGCCTTGTTGGCTTGCTCATCTGGAAGCTGCTAGTCACCATCCACGATCGCAGAGAGTTTGCCAAATTTGAGGAGGAGAGAGCCAAAGCCAAATGGGATACAGTGAGTGTATATAATTTACATAAAAAAAATCCTGCAAAAGGATTTAACAAATCCATCAGACACAAACAAAGGAGCAGGAATGAAGTACCATCTCTAGGACAGCGACTAACTGACCTGTCTTTTTTTCCTAAAGGCCAACAATCCCTTGTATAAAGGAGCCACTTCCACCTTCACCAACATAGCATACCGAGGCAATTAACTGCTAAATGGGATCAGACAAACTCAGGGTTCAACGACAAAGATGGAATGTAGAAGCACTGATGCGGGAAGAAGCTCACATTTTCATGTGACAAACTACTGTAGCTGAAGAGTAGTTATCACTGTCAACAATGTGATGTAATGATTGTACATATTGTAAAACAAAAATAAATAGAAATGTTAATATAAGTCACAGGTGGTTGAATGACCTTTGGTTTCCTGTTATGGCTCAATCAGATTGAAGTTCAAACAATTCCACTGTCAGGTTACATGACTGCAATATTTGTTGTTTGGGATTTTCGGGTATTAATTTTTTTTTTTCATTTTTGAAATTGTTCATATTTCTAATTCCTTTTCCAGATGGATAGGATTCTTACATTGACTGTTATGCTAAATTGGCACTGTCGATGTAGACTGCATTATTTAAACATGATCAAAGGGCTCTCGTGTACATTCAGTTTTCCTTTTTTCCTAATACAGAATTGTTTATCCTCATGGCTTTTATATGACTGTAGCACTGTGTGGAGTAGTTAAATGATAAATCTGGGATTCTTAACGTAAGGTTTATTTTCTCATGTCTCTGAGGGTAAATTACTGACGACAGAAAGCTTTGCAGTCTGTCAACCGTTGAGCAAGAATTATACACACAACTGCTAACCAGCTGCTCCAGTGTAATGAACGGGGCATCTGATGCAACAAAGTGTCCATTTTAAATTCCTGGTTTTGTCACCAACAGGATCAGATTGCTATTATAAGTATCTGAATATGTTATAGATAGGATTCCCAGTGACATGGACTTTCTTATTAAAGTAAATAATAAGATTGTGTTTAACTTTTTCTCTCTATTTAATGCCAACAGACTCCATCAACAAAAACTATCATTTTACTGTTTGCTGGTCTTCCTTGATCTGTTTACATTGCAACAATTGTATAACATTCTTGGTTAACATTGGACTGATTATAAAGGTTTTTGTCCAGATTAATTATAATGCCTTTAAAATCCCGCCATTATCCTTTGACTGCAGCCTTTACGCTGACCTGGTTTACATTACTGTGGTCCATATTGTTTTTAAAATTGATCAAATATCAACTGTATAAATGCTGTTAGATGTTTGTTTTTGTTTTTTTAATTGTTGCATCATCACCAGTTTTTTGTGTTTGTTGGAAAAGTTTTACTGCTCATTTTATTTGTAAATCTGCTTAGGGAAATTGGAGCTATATATTTTTTTTATTTTGGTTGATTTTTCTACCGACCAACACAGTTATACAAAAATACCATTGTGTTTATTTGTGTAAATGGGTAGATTATATGAACAACAACATAATGCCATGTTTTGAACTTGTTCCTTTGCAAGTTCATTGTGAGGGGTATTTTTGCTGGACAGCTCTGGCCCTCTCTCAGGACAGCCTGAGAGCTCATTGCATCCTTGTTTGCTTGTTTACCTTTTGCACATTTTTTTTATTGTAGTTTGGCTCTTATTCTCTATACAGAGGGGATGCATAAAGACTCTTGAGTGTATCTGACTTTACCATTTTTTTCATGTGATTCTTGCCATTTGAGTTCCTCTCAGCTGATTTACAAAAGCGTAAAAGAGAAGTTATTTGAGAGTCATTCTTGACATCAAGACAATAAGTGCTAAAAATAAATAGAGAAATGCCATCCTTCTGTACTTACTCTGGGAGATGTTCCTGTCCTTGAGTGTGCCTTTTGGGTAATATAATAACTCTGTGCTGTCTAGAGGTGCTAAAGAGTATGTGGTGACACAAATACAAAGATGCCCAGCAATTTGTTTTATAAGTCTCTTTATAGCCAGCTCAAAAATGGTGGTTAACTTGCACCTCAATAAGACACCTCTATGGTTATGTGCACATTCAATTTTAGTTATCAACTGCAAATCCACATATGTCAGAGATGAACACAATAATTAACACTTAAGCTCTTCAAAACTGTAGATTGAAATATCTCTCTGCTAATAACTCCCATCATAATTACAGCTACTAAGCTACAATATCAACCTGTAGGGCTGTGTAAAAAAAAAAGCTTTTTTCTTTTTTTTTTGTTGGGGGGGGTTAGGTGCAACCTCTCTCTTTCTACTTGCTCATAGAAGCAGGCCTTCCTCAAAAGCCATTCAAAAAGCCCAGACCCAGTCTGCTTGTTAGAGCACAAAGGTAGAACTTATAATGTTGGAAAGAATCCACAAACAACAGGAAAAGGAAATGGAAGCTGAGATGACAAAACCACAAGACCACACAAAGCTGCAGAGAGCGAGAGGGAAAAGGAGCTTAAGGAGGCCAAACCAGTAAACGGCCTTTTACGGACGAAAAGCACCCACACATGTACTTCTCCTAACGTGACAGCATTTTCACATTCTTCATATCTAATTGGTGCTGTGAGTAGAGTTGCTATTTTATCTGCATCCTGTTTCATTCTAAACAGCAGCTAGATCATTAGACCGGCGTACCAGCTTCATAGGATCAAGGCTGGCTTTGCTCTTGGATGTCGCCTTGACCCAGTGGAGGGAGGGGGAAACAGGAGAATGATGGCAAAACTATCTTCCCTGTGGGAGAACATCTCCCACACCAGGCAGTACTAGCTAGCAGATCTGTGCAGTCTCATCAGCAACAGACTGGCACGCCTGTGGTTAGTTAAGGAGAGACAACATGTCCTTCCTTCCTGATGCTGTCAGTAGATCCCTCCCCACACACACACTCTCTCTCTCTCTTGTCTTCAAGCTGATGCTTTATACGCAAAAAAAAAAAAAGATCAGCAGGTCAGGATTTGTGTCACCACACCTTGTTCATAGCAGCTTGATGAAGTAGTGCTGTATCAGTACACCATGTATTTCCATATTAATCAACTTGAGGTTAAAATACAGCTACAACAAATATGTAGTCTGTTAAAATTTTACTGACACCTTAAATATGTTATGGCTTTGTATTTTCTAAATGAATTACTTGCTAGTGACACTTAGAAATCAGAATGTGGGGAAATAGTAACTCCACTTAGCTTTCATAGTCTAATCTATTTTCTCAGTGGTATACTGTTGCATCTCTCCTGTCTTCTGCTGAACATCACAGTTCACTGTTGTTCTAAATGTTAAATTTCTATCTGTTCTACTGGGGGTCTTTGTAAATGTTGATCAGTCCAGATGACTTTAAAGTCAGTACAACAAACAGGTGAAGGTTGTTGCAGGTCTAGTCAATGACATGTTCTACGAAGATAAATATAAAATCTTTGCCATCGCGCATTCTGAAAACCACACTTGACACATGACTGCTCTCTGTAAAAATTATTTATCAGGAAATAACTATATTGAGGTCAAAATATACGTGTATGTGATGGTTTCTGTGGCAAGACCAGAGTGCAGGAGAATGGTTTGTATCCAGGTGTTAAACCTAAATATGGTTACAGAAAGCAATTCAATAATACGTGTGAGAAAGCTCTTAATTTCTATACCAGTAACAAGTAAGCACAGTTGTTTCCTATTTTATATGAGGTCTTTCAATCAAACAGGCTCACCAGTGAAGGTAATCCTGGTGTGTGTCTCCCTCTGCTGTGTGAACACTGAGCTGCTCACCTACAGCCCACCTGTAGATGTGAAGCGTTTAAGTTCGTTTGGTTGAGTAAAAAAACAACAAAGAAAAAAAGTTACATTAGTTTGTTCATTTGACAAACAATCTGTCGTGACTACAATAATGCGTAGACACGGTGTTGGGGCGAATAGACGCATGAAAAGATACGTGGGGGAAACCTTCCGATGTGCCTGTCCATATTTACACCCAATTAAACGTATTTCAGTTTAACCTCTGGCGAAAGTTAATATTTCCCAGGGTTAGTGAACGCAGCACAGTTCAACGTACGCCGTTCTTCCTTCCTGTGCGTCAGTTCCAACATGGCGGCGCCCCACGCCGCGGCCGCAGTGGAGCCCGGCAGCGGTGAGACCGGGCTGATCCTGCCGGATCCCTCCACCGGAGACCCGAAGAGACCTCAGTTCGGGACCCGGTTCCTTACAGACCCGCGGCAGGTGTTTCAGCACAACGCGTGGTCAGTGACTTTTCCGAGGAGTCTCACATAGAAAAGCTGTCATTTGGGAGCGATCAGTGATTGTTATTTCTGTTTATTGTTTTGACTAGATGAATTTATATTATGTTGTGACATTTGGACGTACAAAAGGCTAAAGACGTAAAATGCTAAAATAATAAAAGTAAATTAATCAGCGGATCGTTTATTTCAAAATGATTTGGCTTGATAAAATGAAATGAAAAGAAAAGTGAGAACCATTATCTGTCTGAACTTGAAGTGAATTCCTGAAATATCTTGTTAGGTATGTTTCATTAATAGATGAATTCATTCACTGCTTTCCATCTCCAAGTGTTATCTAAAAGTGTTCCTGTCAAACATAACTGTATGAAGTGATCTGAATAAGATCTATCCTCCAACATCTGAATGGAAATTAAAATACTTTTTAAATATAATAAGACTGAGATTGCAAACGTCGCTTCACCCACACTGGATAATAGTTTTCTATTGTCAACAGGGACAATGTGGAGTGGACTGAGGACCAAGAAGCAGCTGCTAAAAAGAAAGTCCAGGAAAACAGTCAGCCTCTACCTCCAGAAAAACAAGGTTGGGATGTTTTTGTCAAGAGTCATGACTCTAAAAGAGGACAGTGTCCCCCAATGTGATATACACATTAATTTTCTGTGTGCTAACCGATACAGATATTGACCTTCACTTTATAACTTAATCTTTTTATTTGTATTATATAACACATGTTATATTAAATACTTATTGATCATTGAAAAAACAAAACTAGATCCGCTGCCTTTAATTAACAACAATTAATGCTCACCTTTGCTTATGCAGTGTATTTGTCCTACCAGGCCATTTTGATCTTCTTTGTGATGATTTGTAAACCTGGTAAAATGCACTAGATTATGATTTTAACATTGGCTTTTGATGCTTTACTTTATCTTGCAGATGAATATGACAGCCGCGCCAACGAGTACTGGAATGATTTTTACACAATCCATGAGAACCGTTTCTTCAAAGACCGTCACTGGCTCTTCACAGAGTTCCCAGAGTTGGCCCCTCAGTGCAGCCAGAATCATGAATCCCACCCTGCAGACACCGGTGATGGTCAGCAAGACAACCTTAATCGAGAACAAAGCAGAGAAGTTGCAGATGGGGACTTTCCTGGCTCCTCTGCCACTTATCGCATTCTGGAGGTGAGAGGTTCATTTGCAAAAGGGTACTTAATCTTGCCCCAAACACATTTAATGACAAAGAAGAGCTTACTGCACTGCAATTGGAGGAGGATTGGTAACTTGGTAACTCTGTAAAAATTAACATTTTTGTGAATTGTGTCTTTTAGATCAGATGCTGGAAAATAAACAGGTTGCATTGAATTTTAAGGATGTATAGGTTTTCTATTAACTGCAGCAATCTGTATTTCGTGAGGGGGTGCTTTATATGTAACTATTTGTCAGTGAGTGCAAACTTAAGTGGAGTCAAAATCACTTATGAATTGATGTACAGGTTGGCTGCGGTGTGGGGAACACAGTTTTTCCAATTCTGAAGACCAACAAGTAAGTACAGATGAGCCCCAGACGTTTTAAGGTTATGGGCCATATTTTAACATTTAAGAGTCACTGGAAGATCCACTAAACTGCAGCTCTGCTTTTCATAGTGACCATGGACTTTTTGTTTACTGCTGCGATTTCTCCAGCACTGCTGTGGAACTGGTCAAGGTGAGATGATTGGGCTCATTTAATGATAATGTAGCACTTACCTCAGGTTGTGGGCTAACTAATGAATGAAAATTACCTCCTTGTTACCAGACTAATCCTGAGTTTGACCCTGAGCGCTGCTTCGCCTTTGTTCACGACTTGAGTGATGTGGAAGCCAATTACCCCGTCCCTGAAGGAACTCTTGATGTTATAGTGCTAATCTTTGTGCTATCAGCACTGCATCCTAACAAGTACAAACTTCTTTCCCTCCAAGTTTCCTTCTTCACTTCTTTTCTTGTTCTCACACAGTGTGATAATTAAATATTGCTGTGAACATCTCATCCCTCTCCTAGAATGCAGTCGTCCATCAGTAGATTAGCTCGACTCCTTAAACCCGGGGGAGTGATGCTGCTCAGGGACTATGGGCGCTACGATATGGCGCAGCTTCGCTTTAAGAAAGGTTGCTTTTTTGGTTTCAGAACTGATTTCTGCATTAGGCCACACTCCAGCAACTTTTTGCATTTTTATTGTATTTGTGCTCATAAATTTGTAAAGGAATATTGAAAACCACATTTGCAACAATTAGTCTTTGGACGTATTCTCAGTGTTTCTAATGGCACTCTTGAAAATAATGTAGCAGTATATTGTGTAAGTGCATTCAAAGCTTCCAGTTTAATGTAGAATCCACAGACACATCATGTCCTTACTTCTTTTAGGAAGGTGCTTGTCTGAAAACTTCTACGTTCGAGGTGATGGAACAAGGGTGTATTTTTTTACACAAGGTAATGGGGGACAATGTATTATTATCATTTTGCAGATTTTATGCTTTGATTTACAGAATAATGCATATGAAAATATTTCTTTGCTCTTTGTATTTCAGATGAACTTCATGAGCTGTTCACAGAGGCAGGGCTTGAGAAAGTGCAGAACCTCGTAGACAGAAGGCTGCAGGTGAACAGGGGCAAACAGCTCACCATGTACAGGGTGTGGATCCAGTGCAAGTATCGCAAGGCTCCACTTGAGCTACCTGAGACACAGGACTGAGGCAGAGGGGAGGAACCCTGCCCGGCTCGACCTTCAGCCCCAACTGAAAATAGGCCTGAGATCAAGGCGGTGCTGGCTTTTCTCAGAGGATGTGTGGGAATTCAGGTGCTGTATTTTGATTTTGCTAAATAGAATGCAACCGTTACGTACCACAAAACTCTACCATCTCAGTTGCATTGGCAAGTGTGTTGATAGACTATTTTATGACCAGTGTTCCCAGTGGTGCTGCAATCACTGCTACAAGACTGAGGATTTCTCATTGTCTGCTGATAAGTTCAGTAAATGGAGAAAAGGGCTTGTTACCCCCTAAATAAGTCTCTTTACTGCCAGAGGCTGTTTTTAATAAACTGGTGTTTTGATAAAAAATAAATTGCATGTTTTTAACACTTAATGGCCTTTTTGTACATGGAAGATGAATAAAAATCGAAACTGTAACTCTTGATTTGGCATTTCTTTGATTATTGCTTCTTATGCCACCTTATCTGCCAACACTATCTTGAATGCCTCAATCTTTGTTTTTGCTTAAATGGGTTCTTGTAATTTATTGATGTTACGCAAGTACAGCATGTGGGTGTGAGTGTGATGGTGATGGTAACTTTGTGGTGAGTGATCATTTTACTTTAGTTTGGTGATGTGGGTGGGCGCTGTTAAACTGTGTGGCGCACACCGGGATTTGCCATTGGTCCAGACCAGAGAGTTGGGGCAGGCCTGGTCTGAGCGAAGGTGAACATTCTTGATCAATCTCACGAGAAAATATGAGATTTTACTGATTATTGTTTACATTGCAAGAACATGAGAACCGAACCGAATCGATCCGGATTCAGCTAAAAACGGCTTACGACAGCACAACTGCCGAAACAGATTGGGTTTGTCCCCCGCAGCGCCCAAGGAAGGCAACTGGAGGCGAACTTTGTTTTGATCGACCTGAGAGAAGGACCCGAAATCCATCGCACCACCGGGAGAGTAGAGGATAGGGGGGGGGGGGCAACTAACGCTGGCTTAAAGACATCATTTATACCTGGTGAAAAGCGAAGAATCTCGAGGGTCGCCATTGTCTGCAAGGACGGTATCCAACCTAGGCACGGTATGGTCCTCGGGGACAGGGATGTGATGGGGATCCCCGCCTAAGGAGTGCAGAAACGCGGGTTTGGGATACCCGGAGTTGTCGAGGCCTCCAAGGGGATCCTCCGTCGTCTGCCTTGAGCCGAACCGCGCGGTCCCGTGTCACGACCGTTAACAATCAGCACGCGAGGATCGAGGCTGTGAATGCGGCCTAGCCTGGGAGGGTCTGCTGAGCACCGGGGAAACAACGGGGACGGTTTTAGGGTTAACATCAGGCCCTTCGGAGGACCGATAAAATATTAAAGTACAGTAAGTATCTCGTTAGGGTGTCGAACAAAATCATATATCGACATATATGTCTCGTTAGGGCAAGTCCTGGCGTCGTGGTCCGAGCACCTGACAACAGAGCTGGGATGCTGCTTTTTGACAGACGGGTTAACTTTAGCATGCTAGCCATCTAACGTTAGCTACCTTCTGTGAGTTAGTCATATGTAGCCTGGATGATATACTTTCATTTCTTGGTCGGTTTCTACTCAGACTGAAACTAGTCGTTTATAAATCAACATTGGCCTAATTTGGATACGTTTCCTCTCCTGAATATGATATAGTGTTACTAGCTAACGTTAACTGTTAGCTCCCAGGATGCTATGCTAAGTGATGGCCAACATCGATACGCTCGTTAGCTCATGTACTCAGTGCTAGCTAGCTACTTCGCTTATTATTCACTGATGCTTCATGTTTTATATTGTATCAGGGGCCAGTATGTTGTTTACCCGACCAGAAAAGCTTCGTCGTCAGAAGTTATCCAACAAAAAGGAGTAAAAGGACCCCCTAAATGGACAGGAATGCCGCAGGATTTTTCTCTTAACGTATGCGAGCCACAGACAGAACAGTCAGTGTTGGGTGTGTAACTTAAACGTTAACCTTTGCACAAGCTAGCAAGCCGGGCACTTATTGTCCATTGTGGCCTTTTCCATTGCTGTTGAGTACACTTGGCAGTCCCTCCATTAGTGACCTTTCAAAACTCCAGCGCCATGTAACTCAGGCCTATAATGCCAGGGCGTTATCACATGATGCTATAATTTTCCAAGCAGTTACTTTTTGCTGTTTTCATAGAGTACCTGAATTGTATGGCTGCTTCTTGGTTAACACACATGATAGTGGAAAACATTGTCAAGTTTATTGGTGACTCCAAACAGGAATTTTCCACATCCATTCAGCTAAAAACTGCCAGTGACTCATCACATCTTTGAAACTGTGACCCGTCACTCCCATTTGAATATTTCAGACCTCAAAATGCCTTCCTTAATCTCTGGTCTTGTCTCTGCAGCCATGATGGAAGAACTGCATAGCCTGGACCCCCGACGGCAGGAGCTTTTGGAGGCTCGCTTCACCGGGGTTGGAGTGGCTAAGGTTTGTGTTACAACAGATGCCGCAGAGATGGAGCACAGGAACGCTCTCCTGTCAAAGTTCTTATAATCCCAGATTTTCTTAATTTATACATTTTTGTGAATCCCTTCCTTTCTTTGTCTCACTCTGCCTCCATATCATTGCGCTGTTTTGCCTGGACGGGCTTGGCCCCACTCCTTTTCTTTGTCTGTCTCTGGAGAAGGTTGAGCTGTGTCTGTGTTTTTTGGCTGGTGTGATATGGCATCTCTCCCTGGCTCATGATGTAGTGGCTGTATACCCAAGTGGCAACGCCTGCCAAAAAGGCCACAGACGGGACAGGGGTGGTAGGGGGTGAAGGAGTGGAGGCCAAGGAGGAATGCAGAAGTATTTCTTGACCAGGTGTGAGTGGAGGCAGCATTTAGGCCTACAGTTTCTTTGCTCACTACATGGTGGAAACTGTCTTTTGGAAGGTGATCTTGGAACAGTTAGGGAGTGAGAGTCAGTGCCAGGAGTGGGCCCTGTGCCAGCCATAGGCAGAGCTGAGCCCAGAGCATGGCATGGCTGCCGCCGCAGAGAAAATGGCGGTTCTTGCTAAGGCATCATGCCATAGCATCCCTGTATGACAAGAGATGAGATGTTTGTGGGGGTGGAGTGAGTGAGAAGTGTGTCAACAAATGGCTTTGAAGACATATGGGCTGATTGTCTAAAAGCCCTTTGGTGTCATGGAGTCGCTTGGAGTTTTTATTTTTTATTTTCTTGACCTTGAGCAGCCATGCACTCAAAAGCACTGCTGCTCACTTGAGTTGGTATAAAAAAGAGAATTGTTATTCTCTGTGGACCAACAGCCAACACACCTATAGGTAATAGAACAGAGAGGGCCTACTAATATTATGGTAAAGTGCATTTCCTTTTGAACAAGTTTGATAAAGATTTTTGGGAGAAAGGAGGAATGGAAGGTGTCAAAATAAGCTGTCTTCCTTAGATCAAGCAAAGCATCTTTTGTTGGCTTTCTCCACTGAAAGAAGAAAAGGATCAAGACAGCGGTGAACATTATCTAAAGGTGACGCAGAGGAAGAAATACATCCCCAGCAGTATGCCTAATGTTCAGCCATTTTAGGAGGGTTCAGTGAGAGAGTCTAGTGTGCCCTGAATCACTAAGTATCTCTTTCTGATTGGACAGTGCCTGCAGAATTCTGATGTGATTCAATTGACTGACAGGCATCACCAAGGGAACCGACAATAGGATTGATGCAAGTCTAGATTCAGTGAGGACCAAATCCTCCACATCCCTTCCCTCAGTTTGTCATCGCTTTTACCCCTCTTTTTGACCCCTGTGTGTGCACTCTCTAACAAGTGTACGTTTATCAGACAACTGCGCATGCAATCAATCCTGAGGATGCATGCGTCACGTATCTTTGTATTTTTTTGCCAATCATTTTTAAGTATTTTTTACTTGATCTTAACAGGGTTCAGGTCAGAATCAAAATGAGTCATCTAATCAGAGTCTATGCAGTGTGGGCTCGCTCAGTGATAAAGAGCTAGAGGTGAGTGTGACATATCAACAGGATTTCTGCTGACTATCTCGTTTTTACTTCACCATACATCTGGTTGGTTCATACTCACTGCTTCTCTGACAGACGCCTGAGAAAAAAGCAAATGACCAGAGAGTGAGAAAACGGAAAGCAGACCACTTTGACAGCAGTCAAGGTATGTTTGTCACTCTGCTATGATAGTCTCATTATCTATCCCAAATAACTACCCTCACTTTGAATTCCCTTCCTCTCTCTTCCAGGCAAAGCAGGAACAAGGGGACATAAAATTAGTGATTATTTTGAGGTAAGTGGGGGAGAGTTGCTTGGTTTTTTTATGCACTGAATGTGTGTGTATAGCAAAGCTCATGTCTTCTAAAATGCCCTAAGTATTGGTTGCATAACTTTTCATACTTATCTTTCTAACGTCTCTTTTACGGCATCTTGGCCTTTCCACTGAACTGCTTTCCTATTCGTCTCTCTTTATGTATCTGTTAGTTTGCGGGAGGTAGCGGTCCTGGTACCAGCCCTGCCAGGGGAATTCCACCAGTGGTCCGCTCTTCCCCACAACACTCCCTCTCCAACCCCCCTGTCACGGTGAGCATGTTTGTGCTATAGTCTGTCTCGTGCTGCTTCTTCTTTTTTTTTTTTTTTTGTAATCTCTTAACACACTTTCCTGCCATTGTCTTCTCTGCTTCTTAACACCTATTACAGGTGGTAGGAATCTGATACGGCATGTGTAGAAATGTTGATTAAGTGTGTGTGTGTCTGTCTTCAGTTCCTTCAACAGCTAACACCAAATAAAGCAATCATGTAATGCATTACAGAAATAGCATTTCCTAATATAAATTCAAATATACACACTGATAATTAAATCATAAGAGTTTGGATGAACCTGATGCACACAAATGTCTTAACTTTTCCCTTTAACTGAAGACTTGACACCTTTTTAGCAATAATAAAACCAGCCCAAAAGTATTGAAATAGTTTTACTTTCTTTGTCTGTCTCTCTCAGTGAGAATTCAAGTTTCATATGCCTGTGTTAGCCAATTTTGCATGCCTGCAGTTTCTGGTCATTATTTTTATGCAGCTTTCTTGTGCCAGATAGGGGCTTATGTTTAATGATGACTGGCAGCTCCAGTTCTGGAGGAGTTCTTGTTTGTGAGGAATTCACACATTAAGGCATGCTCTTTATGTGTGAGTTTTTCACTGGATCAATGTGTGTGCCTTCCAGGTGCAGCAGGGAAGCCCCTCCTCTGTGAGCTCAGCCAACACAGAGCATTCGTCATGTTCGCTGAAGCCTGCTTCTCTTCACATGCTCCATAAAGCCACACAGGTACTTGAAACAATATCAGGGTTGCTTTCGTTGATAATTAGATTTAACTACTACAATTCAAAAGGCAGTGGTTAAATGGTTGTCATGTTACTAGAAATATTATTAACTGGAAGATACTGTGCACTGCTTTGTCACTGATACATAATGATGCACCATTAATGTTTTGTCCTCACTGTACCTTGTAGTCTGAACTTACTATAGAGAAACTAACAGCAATGGAGAACAACAAGAACTCTGACCTGGAGAAGAAGGAGGGCCGAATAGACGATTTGCTCCGGGTACTAATCTCATTACATTTCATCCCTGTCACTCTGCTTGAGATTTTCAATGGTTTTGAAAATATCATGTTCTCTGTTTGACTAGTCGCTCAAAGAATATCAGAGTTTATGCATTCCCTTTCTCTGTCAATTATGCTAACCCCGAAATTGTGTTTATTGTTTTTCTACGCTTATTTGCGGTTTGTCATTTAGGCAAATTGTGATCTGAGGAGGCAGATTGATGAACAGCAGAGGATGCTGGAACGATACAAGGAACGCTTAAATAAATGTGTGACCATGTCTAAGAAGTTGCTGATTGAAAAAGTATGTCTGCTGAGTAGCAGTGTGATTATTTTTTTTATTGCAGATTATTAGTTATTACAGTGGTTCAGTCATTTTGGAGTTCTGACATGGGTTAGTTTTTGGGGGCCCTAATTTTACCTGCGTTTCTCTGCTCTACCCTCAGTCAAAACAAGAGAAGATGGCATGTCGGGACAAAAGCATGCAGGACAGGCTTCGACTAGGCCACTTCACCACAGTTAGACATGGTGCATCCTTCACTGAGCAGTGGACGGATGGATATGCCTTCCAAAACCTCATCAAGTGAGGCTCATTATATTTGTTATTTTTAAAATAACTACATTAGCTAAGTAGTAAAATCATACCATAAAGAACAACATTCTTTTCTACACAAGGACATAGTATCTTCAAATTAAAAAAAAAGGTAAATTATGCACAGATAATCCTAGAAGACTAATTAGGTCTGTATTTAACACTTAAGTTCCATCTATTTTCAGACAACAAGAAAGGATCAATTCTCAACGAGAGGATATTGAAAGGCAGAGGAAGCTTCTGGCCAAACGCAAGCCGCCCTCTATGGTCCAGACACCACCTCCAAGCCTGGAGCAAAACAAACGTAAAAGCAAGGCTAATGGAACAGAGAGTGAAGCGTACGTTGCTTTTGATTATTATCTTCTCTTTTTTATAGCAGCTTTTCCCCTCCTGCATTTGTGTTTGAAGTTGCACTTACGTTACGTCTGTATTTTTGCAGATTATCACAGGCAGAGTACCACGAGCAAGAAGAAATCTTCAAGCTAAGGCTAGGCCATCTTAAGAAGGTAATGCTGGATATATTTGGTTCGACATAGAGTATTAAATATGGTCTTGTTTAGCAGTTTGTTAATGGAACAACTTTTGATATTTATACTCTTGTTCTTTTCAGGAGGAAGCTGAGATCCAGGCGGAGCTGGAGAGGTTGGAGCGAGTGCGGAACCTACACATTCGTGAACTGAAAAGGATCCACAATGAGGATAATTCCCAGTATGATTTCTTCCTTTATGTTCTTTTCCATGGTGGTTTGCATTGCAGTGGCCCTTTGCACTATCGAATTCCTGAACTTATGTTGTTGTGTTTTGTTTTGTTTCTTTTCCCCACTCTTTGCAGATTTAAAGATCACCCTACGTTAAATGACCGATACTTGCTGCTCCATTTACTTGGACGGGGAGGTTTCAGTGAAGTTTACAAAGTAAGATATCAAGAAAGCCAGGTTGTTTTGAACCTAATTTTTCTTTAATTAAATGTTGACCTTTGCCAAATTAGAATTAGGCATGTCAGTAACTTCAGAGACTGAGCAATACATACTTTAGAAAATAGCAAGAGATGCATGTTTCATAACTCAAAGTTGATATCATCAAAATCTGTTGTCACCTGTGTACAAATTTTGTATGAGCAAAATGGATTAATAGGAAACAGCAGATATCACTGCACCTAATTTGTGCCAAATGCAGCTCATAGCTGATGGGAAAAAATTGTTCGCAGGCTTTTGACTTAACAGAGCAAAGGTATGTTGCAGTCAAAATCCATCAGTTGAACAAGAACTGGAGAGATGAAAAGAAGGAAAATTATCACAAGTAAGTAATTGGCTCTTACAGCAACACAATGGTGTATTTACTCTTGGAAAGATTCAGAATGTTACATTTTTAAAAGAAATGAATCATTTAAATGTTCCAAATACATAGTTTTTCCCTTTTTTATTTATTTTCTTTTAAGACATGCATGCAGAGAATATAGAATCCATAAAGAGCTGGACCATCCACGAATAGTTAAACTCTATGACTACTTTTCGCTTGATACTGACTCGTAAGTAGTAACTTTTATTATTATTTAATACATACAAATGCCCATTGCTTAACATTGATATGTAAAACCTTTAACTTTACTTTAACTTAATATCCCAAACTTTGCTGACATGGCAATGTACTGGGATGCTCACCTTTCCTTGCTTTCGGCCAGGTTCTGCACAGTCCTGGAGTACTGCGAGGGCAATGACTTGGACTTCTACCTGAAGCAGCACAAGCTAATGTCAGAGAAAGAGGGCCGCTCCATCATCATGCAGATTGTTAATGCCCTCAAGTACCTCAACGAGATCAGACCTCCCATTATCCACTATGACCTTAAACCTGGTGCGTCTAAATACCACAGTGACTGTTGCGCTCTAAGCGCTTGCATGAGCTTGTTTTAGTATTGTTGCCACAACGTTTCGACAAATTAAATTAGCAGTGATACTGTTGAATTAACCTCTTGGATATACGGCTGCGGTTACCTTAGTGTTGAGTTTTTATTCTGGATCACATGTAGCTAAATAGATGGATGCACAGCATTGATTGAGCTGATAGTTTTGATTAACTCACCTTGCCTGATTGGACCAAGGTCTAAATATGGTCCAGCTTCAAGTGACACTGTAGGATGAAATCATACAATGTGAATAATTTGAAATGGTTTTGATTCTAATGTGGTTGTGGCGGTTATTCAATTAAGATTGGCTACAACATGCAAAATTTTGAGTTTAGCAGACAATCACTGTTCTTTTATGGATCTTATTCATCTATGGTATAATTAGAATTTTTGACTCAAACTGTGTATATGGATCTGATGGTACTTTCATGCATGCATATCCTTCCCTCACCTTGCTTAGGCAACATCCTCCTGGTGAACGGCACTGCTTGTGGGGAGATCAAGATCACAGACTTTGGCCTGTCAAAGATCATGGATGATGACAGCTACAACTCGGTGGATGGGATGGAGTTGACATCACAGGGAGCAGGGACATACTGGTAAGATTGGAGGGATGCCACCCGCTGCGATGCAGTAAAATCCTTTTTATCTCTACCACTGAGCCTCCTTCTCATGGGTCAAATTTATCCTACGTAATGGGGCTGACATATTTCTTTATGCTTGAGTGCATTCTCATATCGCAGTCTGTTAGGAAGTCATTTCGCTTTATGGAGCAATTTTTCCTTAGAATTGCATGGGCTTTCAACAATTTTCTAGTCTTTCATCTTGGCTACACACTGCCAAACAAACATTTAATCTCTGAAATTACAGTCCTTTATCTGTACAAGCAAGTGAGTGAATTACCTTCCAAGTATGTGGAAAGCGCAACAGGGAGCTTAGACGCTCTGCATGTTGAGTAATGTGGTCACTAGTTTTGCAGAAATGTGTGGTTTTAATTCTGGTACAATTAAAGAATGATCACTTTCCCACAAAAAGAGAACTGTGCCACTTCACACGTTAATGCAAAAAAATGCAAATGGAAATGTGATTGTAGTCGGTATCTGCAGATCAATTGGAAAGGTGCCATGAAACCACAATTACAGCACAGGAAAAAACTCTGCATTCTAGAAATAGTTGAATTGTTTCACTGGATGAAAGCTGGTAATATGTTCAGTGTTGTTGAATATAATTGGAGGATTACACTAATACAAACTATCATTCTGTAAACATGGCCTCTCCCTTCCTCCCCAGGTACCTGCCCCCTGAGTGTTTTGTTGTTGGAAAGGAGCCACCCAAAATCTCCAACAAGGTGGACGTGTGGTCTGTCGGGGTTATTTTCTACCAGTGTTTGTACGGTCGAAAGGTACGAGACAAAGCTGAAGAAAAAGTGCCGGAATATTTGTAGATATATTTTAGTTACTGGTCAGATCCAAATGTATCTTTTTTTTTTAATGGAAATAGAATGCAATGAGAAATAATTGTCCTGGTTGCATACATTTGAATTTAATTGTCTGTAGCTAATTTCTGTAGGTGTTTTTATATGTAGTCTCCTTAGTTAGTTGTTGTTGTTGTTGTTGTTGTTGTTGTTTTTTTTTTTTTTTTTTTTTTTATGTTTTTTCCACATAGGTTTTTAAGTAATGTTTATGCCTCCTTCTCTGCAGCCCTTTGGCCATAACCAGTCCCAACAGGATATTCTGCAGGAGAACACCATACTGAAGGCAACAGATGTGCAGTTTCCTCCTAAGCCAGTAGTCACACCTGAAGCTAAGGTTGCTGGGCTTTTCTCACCTTACTGCATTTGTTTGGGCCATCTGCCTCTATTGCTTTTTTAGTTGTATGTATTTAGAAACAAGTTTTTATATAAAATCAGTGCTTGTTGATTCACTCGTTCTATTCTTCCTCCATCCAGGCCTTTATAAGGCGCTGTCTAGTCTACCGGAAGGAGGACCGTATTGATGTGCACCAACTGGCCAGTGACCCCTTCCTCATGCCCCATATTCGCAAGTCAGTGGCGTCCTCGGGCAGTTTGGGCATGGCTGTCGCCTCCACATCCAGCTCCTCCAACAGCAGCGCCTCTAATTGAGCCCATGCCCCTTAATGAGTGACTGAACCATTTGAAAGAGCCAAGGTGGGTGGGGGGGGTGCCATACAGTGTGCACTGCTCCCAACAGCATCCCGCCTAGTCCAAGCCACGCTGGTGGGACAACAGCAAGGGGTGCGTGAGAAGTTATGGATGGGTTGGAAGGTTTATTCCCAAGTCACCCCTTCATCTCTCTCATGTCCACCCACCTCCCCCTAACTGTCCTTCCTTCTCAATAGAGTGGCATTGCTCTGGGGGTCAAAGCCCTGGACGACTCACACAGCAAGGGGCGAGGTTTGGCACTGTGTAGGTTAAAATTGGGGTTCAGTGTTTGGGATTTTTCTTTTTCTGCTTAAAAAAAAAAGAGAATTAAAAAGAAGTATAGAACTGCTTCAGCTTGGCCAAATGAAAAGGACTGCAGAAGGCCTCATACCCATATGCACCCTCTCGCATACACCCCTGCATGAGCCATGCTGGTCTGAGATAGTCTGAACTCTGCAAGTTCAAACATTTCATTTGTTCTCATCTTCCTGAATCTAACTGAGAGAACCAGTCCGACCAGTTATTGTATTGAACCCCCAAATATCTATGGCACTACGTCATCCAAGTTGCTGTTCTGGGATCCTCCACACCCCACTTAAATTCCAGACCCAGATATTTTTTTGACGAGGAGGGACAGAAACATCTCCCTTCTACACCCTCCCTCTCATCTCCTCGTCAAATTCCTGTGACCAAAGCTTATAACTTCCAGCTGGTGGCAGTGTTCCACCTCAGTTTTTATAATGAATGGTTTTAGAGTTGTCGTTACATAATATGGAGTGGAAGCTATTGAGGAACGACCCCTTTTACATTTTTTTTAAACACTTTTCAATTTAACAAGTTCTAGGAGAAAATTGTTTTTTCAAGTTGCCTTTAATTAGAACTGTTATGGTTTTGATTGACACCCCCCCCCCCTTTACCATAAACACATATTTATTTAGTTATGTTTTGAATTTACTTTTGGCCAATAAAATGCAAGAAACTGGTTTACCTTATAGTACTGTGGGGGAGATTGGGCCTTAGCAGACAGTTGCATAAACCATTAAATACTATTGGTTAAAGTGTGTTTGTTGTTGTGGGCCTCTCTCTCACCAGGTTTACTTCTATCACTTCTTTCTGTGAAGGATTAACTTGAACCCAATCAACAGTGTTTTTATGAGCGTTGTATCCATGTTTAGTTTCTTCTCTTTTTTTTTTTTTTTTTTTCCTCAAAATAAAACCTGTTTAATGGTCTATAAGTCAAAACCATATTCAGGAGAACACTTGCATTCAGCCTGGATAGGTTTATTTGTCTGTATTCAGAATCCCGTTTAGATCCAGATTGAAAAATCACACTGATTGTAACCTTCTCCAGAACAGATGCATAAAAAATTAACTTTTGATTGGTAGAATATTTGTCCAATTAGTCAAGCCACTAAAATCTGTTGCAAGGCGACGGACAACATCAGTAGACAAACAGATTCTAAAGTTTCTCAGTTGTCCTCTGTAGTGACATGTTGAATAGTATGTGACAAAGAGGCATTAGAGCACACACAAGTGTAAAACTAACTGACCAAAACAGTTACAAGGATGTGTTGGTAGCAGACATTAAAAGTTGACTTTTCACCACACTAACTTGTTGCGTTGGGTTGTGGCTACAGGATAATATCGAAGGACTAGATCAGTGAACATTTGAAATCTTTTTTTCCTACATTATGCAAACTGCTATAAAGAGCAATGGATATTTTTATGGATCGGCAGAATCTCACTGCTGGTCCAGTTCTGTGTGTTTACTGTGAATTTAAAACAGATGGAAGAATAGTTTATGGCAGTAAATATAGGCTATAATGGTGAATACAGCTGTTTTTCATTTGAGTAAAAAACATTCTTAAATTCCGTCCAGGATTTTTAACGGTCTGTGTCTCTCCTGCCATGATTGCAGCTCAGAATAATACTTAGTGAATGGCATTTAGAAAAGAAAGATTTACATATGTGTCTTTAATTTGGTGGGATTGAAAAATGTATTATGTATTCAAACTTGAAAATGTTATTTTACTTGCATTTTTCCTTGTCCCACTCATTTATACTTGCATGTGAAAATGCTTCTTTACTTTTTGGCTGTATTCAACTTGGAAATCCTATTTATACAAGTCACACAGTGAAAGTTCAAGTTTCCTAAAATTTCCCAATAGACATCACACAGACAAACAGAAGAGAAGCGTCTGCTCTGAGGAGGTCTAAAGTTTTAGGGAATAAAGGGAATATTGTTAAAATGACAGGCCAGAGTTCAAAGGGTGTGTCTCACCATAATCCCTGTTTCAACCAGGTGCACCTGAGCACCTGCCAGCACTATATAACTATAAAACCATTAACTACAGCATGCTCTACCAGCACAGACCCCCTGATCCACAGATTACCCACATGATAAGTGATGATTGGCTAAGGTAGGGTAAAACTTTGTGGTAAACTCAGAGTAGGCCCGTTTGACCTGGGACTCTGCTGGTGTTGGATTTGTCTCTTTGTTTGGCAATTATC
This sequence comes from Echeneis naucrates, assembly GCF_900963305.1. Taxonomy (NCBI): domain Eukaryota; kingdom Metazoa; phylum Chordata; class Actinopteri; order Carangiformes; family Echeneidae; genus Echeneis; species Echeneis naucrates. The sequence continues at coordinate 6,276,810 of NC_042518.1, forward strand.
TTAACTATACTCAAGTCATTGTCAAAACAAAAAGGTTGTTTTTTATATATATATATATATATATGTGGAGTGCGTAGATAATATTCAGGAAAAGTCTTTATTGATTGCCTTTAAAACATCCCCTCAAAACGCTTTTAAAATCACAGCAGGTCACATTTCCAGCAACTGCACCATTTTGTTGACTCGTTTAGATGCTTCAGGACGTCCTCAGTATGTCCGGGCCTCCTGCTGAATCACCTCCAGGAGGATCTGCAGCTGCTTGCTGCAGTAGTCTGGACACATGGAGCAGAGACATGCAGAGCTCATGAGGCCTTTCTGCTCGATGTAACCCCTCGGCTCTACAGTCTGCAGCTCATTGTGTAGTCTGCGCTGTTCATGGAGTTGGAGCACATTGCAAAATGTGTTCCCTAGACAGTTCGCAGTTCCTGCTACTTACTGAATATGCGTCTCCAGCTGCGGGGTAAACGAAAGCGGTGGACGGTCAGATAGTAGACAGGGACTCCCGTCAGGGTGAGAGCGCAGCTTCGGCCCGTGTTCCAGGGGTCCGAATACAGAGACAGGCCGACGATGAAGAAACAGACCACCGTGAAGGTGACAGCGAGGACCAGCGGCACCTGTGGCTCATCGAAAAGAGCAAACATGGCAGCAGCTGCTCAGGTTAAAGGTTAAACAAGTTCCAGTCCAGCACAACAACTGCAGACACTCCAACCTTGAAAGGTCTCGGGTGGAGAGGGAAGCGATACCGATGGATGAGCAGCCCCAGCGTTACCAAGGCGACGAAGAGCCAGCGAGAGAAGGAGGCAAAGTTGATGAGCTGGTATATTTCTCCACTGATTAACATCAGCACAATCAAGGGGTACTGGAGACAGACAAAACGGTGAATATACAGTCATTTATCTATCTGTCTCACCCAGTGTCTGCTGGGATTGGCTTTCCAGCCCCGCAATGGATGGATAGATAGGCAGTATAGCTAATGAACAGTTAGGTGGATGAAATATTAAAAAAAAAAACAGTTTCTTTGTAAAATGAGAAAGGAAAAACAGAAAGTAATCTTACTCAACTAATTAAATAAAACGGAAAATGAAATAAGCATTACAATGAAGGCGGTTGCTGAAGGTTTAGATAAAAAGGCATTTAGCCTGAGGATTATTTTCCCATTGATATAATTGGCCATACATTTAGGAATTGGCAGTTTGCTTACTAGTGCTGATTCAGTGTGTTGGATGTAATTACCAGTAGCAGCAAAGCAGGCAAAGGTGTGTGTCTGCGAATGTGAATCATGGAAAAGATGGCTGGCCAGAGGCCGTCCCTGGCTCCCACAAAAAGCACCCTGCAGCAAAGTGAACAAGGAGGGTTTAGTCACAGTTCGGGGCCTTGTTCACACATAAAACTGATCCGCACCCACATTACCTGGGTGACCCAAAGATGCTTCCGTTTAGAGCTCCAAGGCAGGACAGGGCCACAAGCACTGGAATCACAGAGGCTAACCCCTGGGCGATGCGGCCAGCAAACGTCTACAGACACACACACACACACAGGATCAGACCTGCTCTGTTTCCTCTATCTCTGTCCTTTGGTTTCAGGGAACCTTAGCGCAGCACTGACCAGAGCCACAGCGTCAGACAGCAGGAGCTCGGCGGGGGTCAACACGGTGTAGTAGGCCACGTTAATAAGCACATAAAGAGTTATCACTGTGACCATAGAGCAGATTATTGCCAGGGGGATGTTTCTGACAAGACAGGATGTACAAGGAAAGAAATGATTGGCCTTCTTAAGCAATATGGTTCATAAGCTGGCAACAAAGGACATTTACCTTTTCGGGTTAATGACCTCTTCTGTGACAAAATTCAGATAAAACCTGAAGGAGGAATAAGAAGGCTGGATATGGAGGGCTACAGATCCAACTTAACTTGTACTTATCAGCAAATGATCAGCTCTTAATGAATGTTTCTAAGCAAGACGTTATGATTGCTTTATCATTATTTGTTAATATATAAATCTTTTTAAACAGAGTAAGGCCTATTAAATTTGTGCCCATGCAGTAATAGGTTTGTTTTACCATCCACCGTAGGAATAGAGGCCATTATAAAAAGCCAGTGGCAGCTTATCCAGTGTTAATAAGTCAACCTCAAAACCATTTTGAAAGTTTTCCGTCTTTCCTGGAAAGAATGAGACAGAGAAAGGTTATTATCAACAACTGAACAGTGTGCGACCTAACAAATCAATGCTATCTGTATCCTCTCACCTTTGGCCAGAGCAATGATACCAGGGATGATGATGATGACCAGAGCAAGCGTCTTAATCAAAGTCAAGATGACCTGAGTACGGGAGGCCAAGGTCACACTCCAACAGTTGACAGCTACCACAAATGCTGACACACAGAGACAAAGAAAGAAAGGTTTATCTCTACTTGGATATAAACATTTTTTGATTGAAAGGCCTTGTGGGTAGAAATTAGTAACCACTCACTTACTCCGAGGATGCTGACAAGTTTGATCAGTTCTGTAGGAGCAGCACAAGGCGCAAAGAACGGCTCAACCATGTAGCGGCCAAAAGCCAGAGACAGGTACGAAGTCACCGTTGGCCTGGAGATGAGAGATGTTTGATTTAACTGGATATTAGCTTTCCTTTTTTAAAGACCAAAACCAGACCAACCTGATAAGAAAGAATTCCACCCAGAGTTGTAAGAAGGCTGGCAGGGGCCCTAGTGTCTCCAGCTGGTATGTGTAGTGGCCCCCAGATTTAGTAAAAGTGGTGCCCAGTTCAGCATAACACAAAGCCCCTGAACAGAAATGCAAGCGTTTTGAAAAACAGTTCTATATTTGTGCATGAAGGCACTGCTTGTTTTTTATTCTTTAATCTTAAATAGTTTTTTAGATATATCTAACTATATAATTCCGCCACGCCCCCCATGTAAAAACTGAAGAGTTAGTTTAGCAGTATGTGTGCACATCACTTTAAACAAACATTACATTATATTTGATTCATTAATTAGTCTTCTACCACTACAGGCAACTTTGAGTCACCAGTTAACGTAAACATGTATCTTTGGATGGTGGGAGGAAACCCATGCAGACATGGGGAGAACATGCAAATTCCATGCAATGGAGCAAAAAAGGCTGACCACTATATGGTGAATATGGTTGAGAAAAAAAGTGTGTGTCATCAACATTGTATTCCTTACAAACCATTGTAATGTGCTCATTTTCTGTGCTATTTAAAACCACGGACATACACATATACCTATCCAAACACAGACTGACCGACAGTATAGTAAGTAAAAACTATTTAATTCATACGATTAGATGATCGAAAAAGCTATTTGTGTTTGAAAGTGATCACCAAATGTGATGAATAATATTTTTTTATTTTATTACTGTCTAAAAATAGTAGATAAATGAAATGATGAATGATTTTTAGAGTTAGAAAAATACACTTTTCTTGTTATACCGCATATCCACGCTTCATCTAAATGTGATGTGCAGCTTCTTGTTTTTGCTGACAAAAAATAAATAAGGCTCTTACCAAACAATGAGAGGACTCCACTCAGTGCCCACACCAGCAGAGAGAGACCCACACTCCCACTGTTCATCAAGACTCCTTTAGGTGCAATAAAAATGCCACTTCCCACAACCGACCCTATGATGAAGGACACAGCAGGCAGCAGGCCTATCTTTCTGTGGAGGTGCACCTCTTCTTTTTCTTTGAGGTCATCTTCCTCTTTCTTAATCTGTGCCCTGTCCATTACTGATTTTGAGAAAGTTGGTTTACGTTGCTCAGCAGCACGTCAACTGATGCTTTTTCCCAAAACACCTTTTTTTATACTTCCTGCCAACTCTTTTGGACATGACATCAGAGCAGTTACGTGTTTATCTGCTGCATGTCATTTGTTCAAACAAAGCCCGCCCACCCTGAGCAGAGACTGAAGTCCTCCAGGCAAATTAATTGAGATGAGATGCGTTCCTGAATGGAGCATGAAGGTACATTGCCTTCTGTGCATTCTCAGTAGTCAGCGATGGAGAAACAAAATACTGAATTCTCTCAGAGCAGAAGTGTCCAGCTCTTGTTTCAAGAATCCCTTAAAGACTCATCTCATCCAACCTCAGCTTCTCCTCGTAACACACCTAACTAGTACTTACTTGCACATGTGGTGCACTTCTTTGTCATGCATTTATTTAATTATTGTTGTACTCATTAGTGATGTCTCTAATGTGTAGCCTTCCTTTAAATAACTGCCAGAGGGGATAATTGAAAAATGTCAGTTATTACAACAGATCCACATCAGAAACAGCCCCAGTGTCAGTGCGTGAGGTCAGGGCAGAGCTTCAGTTTCTCCTCAGGTCAACAGCCTCTCCTAAACTTGTTATGTTGTTCCTACAGCAGTCTGGGACAAGACACAAAGAACTTATATTGATGTTATTGCTTGCTTCTGTACTATATTTCTCATGCTAATATTGTCAGGGCTACATCTTACAACATTCTCTTCACGGAGGTCAGAAAATTACCATCATGGGCAGGCAGATTTCAGTCTACCGCTTAATTTCTATGGTAAACAACAGAAAAGGGCTCTTAGGTCCTTAAAATGTTATGTGAAGATAACCTGTATAACTGATCTGGAACAGCAGATGGGGTCCTCTTTGGTCTATACATTTAAAACTGGCCAAAGTCTTCAATTTGAACGTATTCAATGTCAACATAAAACAACTTAAATTAAATTTTAACATCTTAGAGCTATTTAACTGTAAGAAAAATGGAAGCAGTGTGTCTTCAAAAGTAGAACATGTTTGTGTCGTGTCCTCATCCTGTCTTGGACCTGTAGATGAAGCTCTTTCACTGACTTCATGGTTCCCGGCTCAAATGTCAACACTTTGGTTTCCTTCCAGAAGATGGAAGTCTCAACTCACACTTTACACACTAAGCACACAAAACTAGTCATGTGAGGCCAAACAAAGCTTCTGAACCAAATGAAGAGGTTAAAGTAACTGAATGACATTTCCATCTGATTTAACTATACTTTGTTTTTAATGCTAAATAACTAACGTTAGCATGCAAGAAGAAAATGTCAGGCATAATGACACGGAGGACACTGGGCGTGTTTCTTTGTTTTTATTGGCATATTTGTGGTTTATAGTAAATTTTCCACTCTAATAAAAAAAAAAAAAAGTGCTCACAATATGACATTTCCTGACATACATATGAAGTAGGAAAGAGTTGAAGCTGCAGTCAGTCTGTTTGGAGCAAGTGCATTTTGTATTATTCAGTTATGCAAATATTGAAACAATGCCACAAAGAAGGGAAATCTATTAATATAACATATATGGAAATCTATTTATATAATCTATTAATATAAGATGATTTCCTTCCCAGCGTTCACAGTCAGGATAGTATTACATTCGCTTGTATATGTAGACAACTTTGTGGCAGGATGGACAGCGATGCTCCACATCTTGACATGAATCAATGCAGAATGGGATACAGCAGCAGAGAAAGCACCTGTTGGAGTAACACAAAGCTAATTATAACGCGCAAATTTTATTCCTGAAGTGAAAATGATTTAAATTGTTATTAAAACAACCTCTGTGCTTTTTCCTCTCATCATTTTACATTACCCCTGTTCACATTTTCAGATAGATGCTGCGAGTTTCTTTCCAAAAGTTTCTTTTTACCCAAAGAGAGCGAGGCCACCACAGATGGCCCAAGTCATCAGGCCTGCTGTGTGCTCTGTCTTGGTGACCACATTCTGCTGGCAGTGGGGACACACAGTTTGTCCCGGGACATCCTGTAGTGCAGGCCTTACAATCATATGAGTGACTGAGGAGGAGAAACACACAACAGAAAAATCACTGCTAAGTGCTTATGTGGAATTAGTATCCCTATTCATATACATACAGTCACATCCTGTAGAATATAGGCCTAACCATTTCTCGTAAGTGGTGTAACTAATGTAGTTTTGTAATTTAGTAAAGCATGTAACTCAGATATTTTTATTACCATTGACTAAATGAAATGCAGTTACCCACTGAGACCATCACAGTCAGCACAGACAGTGTAATTTGATAAGTGCATGCTCATCTGGTTTCTTAACAGTTACTCTGTTTGTTCAAACATCATTCCATACTGCTACTTCCAAGCCATTCAGGATGCATTATGCGGTGGCTCAGTTAGATTTCACATGTAGGGATCATGTGAATCAATATGAGGAAGGGATCCTCACTCATCTGTTACAAGTCACACTCGATTTGATTCAGAACAACACACTGAACAATTGCTTTTTGTTAAGCATTGGATCAACAGATAGGCCATTCTTCAGATTCACTGTGGCTGGAAGCCGAAGACTTCTCCCACTGACGAAGGCCTCACTGGTCTGTTTGGAGACGTGGTGTCTATGTAAAAAGTTGTCTGTTCACAGATCTGTCTTCGTAGATGTGTGCCAATAAGTCCACTAACACATATTCACTTCTGTTATGTTTTACGTGGAACCGTGATCTTGGATAAAATCCATCTCCTTACCTGTTGTGACAGGTGTTGCCTGGCCTGGAGCCAAAGGAGCACCTGACAGATTAAGAAAAAGGTTTACCAAATCAGGAAGAGTTGGTTCAGAACTCATGAGTCCTTGAGTCACTTATCAAAAGTTAACAGCTGTCACCTAAAATAAATCAATAACATTCACAATAACGAGAGCACAATATTTTTTTATGTGGCTGTTGAAAGGATTAGTACATTTTAACAGTCTAAGTTCACTTGGTCATTTGAGAGCAACGTATTATTTTTGTATTTGTTTGAGGCTTCAGGTGAAACAAATAAATAAACACAGTACATTTTACAAAGATGTCTAAATAATCACACTATCATTTTCATTAAGGTGACCTGAGGCACAGACCTCCATGATATCCAGCAGGTGGAGCTGCTGGAGGTATGAAGCCTGGGTGGGGATGCATTTCAGGCTGGAACCCTGGAGCCCCATAGTTCATAGGCGGTCCAGGATACGGGGGTGCAGATTCTTGTGGTGGGTATCCTTTTTCCATCTTCAAAAATGCAGACTAGAGAAAAGAAAATTGGATTTTTGAGATGATCGACTAACTTTCATGTTAATAAGTATGAACTACTCAACAATGTATGTTTCAGACAGTCAAATGTGGGTTTTAAGCTTATTGCCTTAAACTTCCCCATGAAAGCAGACAGCTGTCTTCATCAAGGATTGGTTTGTTAGCTTTACATTATGTATATATGAATAGAAATGTTTCCTAAATCAAATCAGATTTATTTGTATAGCGCCAAATCATAACAAAGTTACATCAAGACACTTTACATATAGAGCAGGTCTAGACCAAAGACCCAACAGATGCTCTACCTGTTTAAAATTGTGTATTACTGCCGGATCAAACTGTATGTAAACTTTTCACATTGTCGAGCAATGGTCCCTCTGAGGATTATATATATTTCATTTGTAAATAATCGGATTTTAACATAAAATTTTAGTAGTACTTTGATTGACAATAGCTATACATTTTACATGATAAAGAGTAAAATTTATGTTAACTCAAGTAAAACAAAAAGGACAGAAGTCCAGTAACCTAAAGGAGACATGTTTAAATTAGTACAGTGTACAGTGCCTCTCTCTACAAGGCGGCTATATGTCAACAGTGAAAAGAGCAACTTTATTAGCAGATTATTTACTTAGTGAGAGCAACAGAGGTTCTGTTTTAAGCACTGTGCTCAGATATTGTTTCCTGTTACCCAACTAGATTCAATTTTCTCATACATTAGTCCAACCATTAGTGAATTCGTGGTTTATTGGTCTATTTTTTGATAATAGAGAATAGTGTAGTGCCACAATGCATGCTGGTCAGTCTGTAGATTACAGCGAACAGAACCACTTAGTGCCTGCTAGCCTTGCTGCTTCTCCTCATAAATCCATCTTGAATCAATTAGAGCCGCACATACCAAAAAAGGCACTTTTACTTGCCATTCTTTTGAGGTTGTGCCTCACCCTTGTTTGGACAGAGTGGACTGATAAGACTTATAATCGCATTAATACAGAATGAAAATGATTAAAAGATATAAAAAAAAGACCCAACCCTAACCTTCTGCCCCACAGCAGTGGAATATATCAGCTACGTTAGGCATATCAATATTCAAACCTGCCCTAAACACAAAATGTACACATTGGCAACACAACACAAGAAATAATCATTATATAACCACAACCGTGCAAAACAAGATAGACATACCTTTGAGTTCCCATCAAAAGAAAGCTATTTCTGTGAGCTGCCTGGTCATGAGTGAGACAGGAAGAGTCAGTAAACCCACAAAGGAACTGTGAAAAGGAAGTGGATAGAAAATTCCTACAAGTGCTTCTGATTGTGCTGCTAATCGAGGATGATGTGCTGTTTTCTAACCAAGCCTTGCAATTTTATCATTGCCCTGCCTCTCTCCCCTCCCATTTTCACTGGATGGGCCAGAAAAAAAAAAGACATTGTAGTGTCTCTGTGTTTGTTTAAATGTTGTTCAAATAGTGACAAATAATGGCTGTAAGACCTAACATGCAGACGCTAACCAAGGCAAACGAGAGGTGTGTGTTAACTCAGAACAAAGTGTTCTTTGTTGACTTAGCGCGACACTGATCCAGCACATTTTCAGTCAGCGACTCTAGGAAAAGATAATAATGAAAGAACAAATACATTCATGAAGTAAAAAAGTATTTCTGAACAAGAAACTAAGAATTCATCCCCAGATAACAGAATCCTTTCACTGGCCACATCTGTTTATGCTTTGCTTGGTAGTCCACACCCATGGCTGTGATTTCCTGTTTAATCCACCCCTCTTTGTTTCACTTTTCGAGAAAAGCCTCTAGTCTTGTATAACTAACGCCATTACAATCCAGCTGTTTCGAAAAACTGTTACAACACCTCAAGTTCACATTTTGTCAGTGTTTGCTCATGGTTCTTGTATTATTGAAGCACTTAATCACTTTGTTCAACACATTTACAGTATTTCCAAATCACCTAACTCTTAAGCAATAGTCAGAAAATAAGCTTGTGTTTGCAATCTCTGAACAAGCCAAGTCATACTCTTTTGTCTTATTAAGTGAGTGCAAAGTGAGTGTCTAAACATAACTTGTGAAGAGCTGGTGACTGCCAGGAAGGGGCTGAGGATGGTGAGAGGTCACAGGACTATCACAAGAAGATATACACTTCCCTTCTGGAATGCAATCACAATTTCAGCCACTCTGATTATCACAGCCAAACATGAGATTGTGCTGTTCTGACCTCACATCTTAAGAATGTATATAGCTTCTTTTTAAAATATGGCCAGCAGAGGTCAGACTCATTCTAGCCTTGTAATGTTTGAGGGTTTAGTCCTTTAGTCCTCTCTGCACGGGGACCAGAGATGCAGGGCCACTTACTGTGGGGAGTGCATGAACAGAGACAGGCTGTCTTGTAGTAAGCTTTTTGGAGATCAGAAAATTAATCATGCATGTATTTTCTCTTGTCCCTCTCACTTTGCTCTCTTATTAATACTGGAAATCATTTGTCTACCATACCCCAGGGACGTCTCATATGGACTCATATGCACTCATCATGAATCTAATGTTTGTACATTAGAATGCCTTTACTGTCACTGCATTACAAATAGAGTGAGAGCACTGCTGCAGATTGGTTTTTCATGTAAAGCACATCAAGTGGCATGAGTAAAGAAAACGCAGGTAGTTTGCAGACAACGTCAGTGTGGTGAAGTGTTCAAACGGCCATTTCCACAATGACCCATTTACGAATGTAGGAAGTTTGTAAAAACACATTTGTTGTTTGTTGTAAACTGTTGCACTTTGAGGTTTAGTCAAAGTGCCCTCCAATTATTTATTTCAATAGAACTTATTTCAGGCTTCACATCCCCTTTTTCAACATATGAACTATTGACTCACTTTGTAGCTGCCAGGCAGATGATATGCTTATTACAAGATGGCGGTCTCCTCTCAAAGATCTGTTCAGAATACACCCAGGAGGCCCATCACATAGCTAATTTTGTCTGACAAAGCACCAGTCTTAATTATAATTTTTTTTCCGAGGACTCAACATGCTTCAACTTGTTTTTTTGTTTGTTGGTTTGTTTGTTTGTTTGTTTTTTTACTATTTCGGCTTACAAAATTGTGGGCCATTTTATTTATTTGGAGCGATTTATGGGTGCTAGTGGGAGGACAACGCGTTAAATTTCACTTTTTTCATATATATAAATAATATATATTTATAAAAATATAAATGTATATATATTACTCTTACTCAACTACAGTAATGATGAAAAAAAATATTTCTACTTTGCTGTCGTTATTTGCATGAGTCTAATTTATTTGGATATTTTTTTAAATTTGAAAGTGACGCCCCCCCCCCCCCCCCCCTCCTGTAGGAGGAGGAGGGCTGAGCTGTGTGGCGAACTTAGCGACTTTCTCACTAAATTTATTTCTAAATTAACTTTGCAGATAAGCTTAGCTACTTAAATTGACAAAGAGACTAGCGATAAATCGAGTGACTTTTCCCTGCTGGTTTGGAGACTTCATATTAAAGTGCGTAGCTCGGTCCGTCCGTCGCCTTGAAGGAGCAGCGGGGGCTGCCGGGAGCGTCCCCCAGATTGTCTGAGCCCTCAGCCGGTCAGTCTGACCGCGGAGCGCCGCAGCAGTCCACCCGGACAAAAAGCCCGGATGAAGGGGAGCGAGCTGGCCGTAATAACCCATATGACTCAGTCAAAAAGAAAGAAACAAACAAACAAACAAAAAAACTAAACTAAACTAAACAACAAAAATAAAAACAAAGCTGAAAAGTTTCAACAGCAAAATTCAAAGCAGTTGTTCGTTAAATTCTGCTTTCTGTCCCTGTTTTTGTTTTTTTTTTTTTTTCATTCAACAAAAGTTTCAAGAATCAACAGTTCATTTACAGCTCTAAGCAGATTTTGTGTGTATTTTACCAGTTTTTTGTCTCCCGCGCCGTTAGTCCTTCTTTCAAGAGCTTCCTTTAGAACTATATGCTAATTGTGTGGTATTCAAATTAGCCAATGACGCAATCTTCCGGCGACGTTTAGGACCCCTACTCTCTCAGTGAGGTGGTGGCAGCAGTGTGGCCGAAGAGCAAACATCAGAGGGAGCGCTTACATCCTCTGCTCAGCATCTAGATCCTGTTTGCTGTTAAATTTATCAAGGAAGACCAGTCCTATTATTCGCTGTCTCCCCGAAACGATGGAGTGCCACAATACCACAGCAAATCAAAGAAAGCATGTGATGGTAAATAATTAGCCGGGTTGGCTAACGATTGCTCCGCTAGTTAGCTAAGATAACTCCTAACAGACATATAGACAGAGACGTCAACGTTGCCACCATATTGGAAGGGGCAAACATCTGAGCAGAGAAGATGCCTCATTCCTGTGCTGTGTGGAATTGTTGCAGACGTTGGATGCCCCAAACCACATCAGACCGAATTACCTTTCAAAGGTAAGACTTAGTATTTGGCCTTTTTAACATGGTTTTGAGAGCATAATTTGCCAATGTTGTGGAAAACACTAAGCATTTCCACGCTTTCTTTTCATTCATTTATTCTGATCTATTCTGCTCATGGTAGTATACATATTCTTCAAAACATATACAGTTAATAATTTAACACCTCAGTTTACACATCCATAGCGGGAAAGGAACAGGAGGGAGAACAATCTTGTATGTTACCCCTACAATGAATTAACGCGGTCAAACTCGCCTTCAAACGATGAAGTCTTGATTCTTATTTTATTGTTTTGCCCCAAACATTTTTGTAAGATTGTTTGTTTTGTTTTGTTGTTTTTTTTTTTTCATACTGCACAGGTTTCCCAAAGATAGCAACAGGAGGAGACAGTGGGGAGCTCTCCAGAGGGATGGCTTCAATGCAAGCTTGTCCTCCATGCTCTGCAGTGAACATTTAAAGCTGGAAAGCAGACAGTCAGGATGAGAGATGGAGTGATCCCTTCTGTCTTCAGTTTCCCAGCTCACCTCCAAAGGGTATGTATATCACTATAGGCAGTAAGGATTAAATGAATGAATGCCATACTATGTTGTTGTTGTTTTTTTTTTTTCTTTTATGGGTGTGAATTTTATAATTAGGTATTTTGTGTGTGTTTGTGTGTGAAAATTTACTATAATTTGTTAACTGAAAAATTGATAAGAGACCTGAAAGATTATAACATATTGCAATTTGCTGTCTGAAAAATGGCAAAAATATGTAATTCTGTTGACTGGAAAAATGACTAAAATGTGTTCTCTTGTCTGCAAAAGGGCTGAAATGTGTTATCCTGTTGCCTGAAAAATAGGCCAAAAATAAATAAATAAGATGTTTTTCTTTATTTTTAAGACACAGTCGATTCCAATTACAATATATAGCCTATAGAGGTGTGTAATCAATAAAGTTCTTCTTTTAGTCATCTGAGAAGATTAAATACATTATTTTTGGTCCCTAACTGTTTGTCAAGTATTACATGAATTCATAAATGTGAGGAAGTAAATTTATTTATAGGAAGGCGCTTTATGAAATTGTCCCTTGTATTAGTTTTAGTTTATCCAATATGGCGGTGACGCTGACGTATCGCAGCAGTGGTCTAACCCGCTCCATGCAGCGTCTACGTGTATGTCTGTGGCCCCAAACATCGAGTTAAGGACTGTGGTTTGAGATAAAAGCCAGAATTATGATGAAATGAGATTGAGGTAATAATAAATATGAGCCAAAAAGTAATGATCAGATATTATGAATATTAATTTGATTAAAAACAAGTTGTAGTTACTATTATAAGGTTAAAATTATAAAGATTTTCAGTATTTTATTTTCTGTTCATTTGTTAAATGGCAAAATGCTCCTTGATCCCTTTTGCTACAAATGCACTTTTCAAAAAGAGAAATAGATATAAATAAATAGGTGTACGTCGTTTTTTTTTTTTTTTTTTCCTTTTTTTTGTTTTTTTTTCCCCCTACTTTCAATACAGTTGTCATTTCACAGTGTACCTTACACGTTAGTGTTGGTACACTTGGTGCTGTGCTGAGAGGAAAAGATAAACTGGTAGTAAAGGACGGACAAAAGTATATGAGGCAGGGAAATGGCTAGATCATTAATCAAAAGTTTAAAGTCCAAATACAGTTCACAAAAATTTTTTATGTATAAATCACTGTATACATATCTTAATATTTGAAAAAGAAGAAATGTTTCTCTTCAGTTGCATTTTAAGGGCCATGCCTAGAAAGCCATTATCAGTATACTAAAACATTATCTTAAATAAAGTGTTTGCTATGTTTCTAATTTATACATTTGAAGACTAGCTTTATAAACTGTTTGCTTATATTCATTCATTCCTGGAAAGGATAGCTGTAGTAATCAGTATTATGTTTGCTTTTAACAAGAAACAAGGAACAAGGAAATAAAAGAAGTTGGGAAAAAAAAGGTACTTGGCTTGATTCTAGAATATCTCTGTTTATATAATCCAGTTATTTTGTCGGAGAACCCACCCACTGTTACGTTAATACAAATTAACGTGGTTCAATAGGCCATTTTGTACTGAATGAAATCAACAGTTTGGGAGCAGCACTTGGCAGCAGACCTTTTTCAGTTTGGATCAATGGGTGAATTGAAACCCATCTTAGTATGCCTCTTAGTTTTATAGTCAAAATAAAATTTTAAAAAAATCCTGTATTTAGTTTCCTTTTCAGCGTCTCATACCTGCATGTTTGAATCCGGTGAAAGGACTGGTTTATGCTTCACTATTCCTTTCATGATACAGTATATTACTCATCTTTTTACTGCAGCAGTAAAGCCTTACTTCTCTTTCATTTCTTAACATTCATCTGTTGAAGTGACTAAAGGATGGGTTAGCCAGTGTGGAATCCAACATGTTGAATTAACAAAGGGTAAGGGGACTTCTGCACCATGAGGTGTGGTTCTCTTTTACACAACTGTAGTAACATGACGAATGGTCTATTTACAATTGATAAGCTCATAGAAGTCAACAGCAGCTTCCCTCCTTTGCAAACAGACCGTCAAACTCTGTCACACAATTGTGCATGAAGCATTTGTTTCCTGGCCATTTGAGCTATCTGCAAGGGAGTGGCCACAGGTTTCTTATTCGCCTACCTTTCTGCTTTCCTATCAGCAGCACTAATGCCATGACAGCTTAGGAAGGAATTAGTTTTTATAGGCAAAATTTTTGCAGCAGTAAAAGACTTTGAGTGCCATGGTTAAGCTGGACGTCAGCACACTAACGGTGCCTGTTGGCATTGTGCGGATGCTGGAGGTGATTTTTACCTGTATCTCCTTCAGTTTAGTGGCATCGGTGGGCCACCGCACTGATTCCTTCTGGACATGGTGTATGTTCACCTGGTGCTTCTGCTTCTGTGTCACCCTCCTTATACTGGTGATTGAATTCTTCAGTGTCAGCTCAAAGCTGCCCATCTCCTGGGATGACTTCACAGCTGCTTTCTCCATGTTGGCTACTCTGATGGTGGGTGTCTTTTTTACTATTGTTTTTTGTCTTGGTCTGCAGATATTGACATGATATTCTGACTGATACCTCTGACTACTGTCACTTTGTGTGTAAAAGTGTGTAAAGTGTAGACCAGAAAATATACTGAGGAATAAGTAAATGAGATCATGCTATTGTGAGCTTCAAAATACAGCACGCAAAAGTGTATCACCTAGTTCAATGACGCAGTCGGTAACAAACTGTCAATTTATGGTTCTTGGATGACGTTCAAATTTTAATACTGTAGAAGAAAAGGGTAAAGTCAACTTTAAGAGAGGATTCATTTCAGACTTTCTATTTGTCACACAGGTACTGGCAGCATCTATCATCTATCCCATCCACTTCACTTGTTCTACCTGTGGTAGAGAGATTGGTGCCACTGTTACTTCTTTTCTGGCCTTCATCCTGTATGCCTCTGAAGTTGGGCTGAGCCGGGCCAAACCTGGTGATATCAGTGGATTTCTGGCCACAGTCCCAGGCCTCCTCAAGGTGCTGGAGGCCTTTGTTGCCTGCATCATCTTCATCTGCTTGGACTTGGCCAAATTCTCAGTTCATCCAGGACTGCAGTGGTGTGTCGCTGTCTACTCTATCTGCTTCATTTTTGCTGTCATTGTAATTATTTTTACCATCTGTCGCCTTCTCGCTCTCTTCCCGGTACCATTTGACAAAATTTTGATAGTCTGCAATGTGTTGGCTGTGTTGATGTACTGCACAGCTGTCGTCATCTGGCCATTGTACAGCTTCAGGAACAACCCCAGACCCCAAAACTGCACATATTTGAGGATTTGTTCATGGAATAATTTGGTGGTGATCTCCTTCATGACCTGTGTCAACTTCATTGCTTACATTGTTGATACAGTTTATTCTTTCAGGCTGGTCTTCTTCATTAGCGTATAAGCTGCAAATACTACCTGTTTCAGTAACTGAATACTTTGATCTGAAATATTTCACACATTCAATTTGAGCATTTTTAGAACAAATGTTATTTCAACTTTATTTTCATAACAGCATGAGTATGGTTAACTTCATTTCATATTTTTGATGGCTGTGTCAGGGTTTTGCCTCCTTCCCTGATGACCGATTAGGCTGTTCTTTTAACGCAGCAATGGCATGATAGAGTGAGACTCAGTTAGAGCTTTTTGTGTTTGTTTTTATCAATTTCAAACATGTGAGGTTATTGTGTTTTGAATGTCAGTATCAAATAACAATAAATGAATATGTGTAAAGGAAAAGAAACGCTTTAGTTGATATTTAAATAGGTACCGCAGGACCCACCCACAGACCCTCTCAATGGATGCCTTAAAGTGAGCCATAGTGTGTACATGCCATGATAGATAGTGTGGCTATATTCAGCCTCCACTCCCATTTTTGTCTAATGGGTAACAAGAGAAATTAAAAGAAAGAGACAAAAATGGAGGGAAACTATTATGTCACATCAAATGCAGCTGCACATGCTCAGAAAGCATGTGAATGATGTAGACCTACAATTAATGCAGTCATCAAGAAATGGTTAGAATAAATATATTCCTAAAAATGAACAGCAACTAATTTGATAATGATTTTTTTTAAGCTAAAAAGATTTGGTATTATTCTTGTTTACTATAAATGCTGGATGTATTAGGATTTTGGACTCACGATGGAGTAAAAACCTCCTCTGGAGATTTGTGATAAACACTTCATACACTCTACAGTTACACAGTTTGTATGTCCAGTCTACTTCTAATAATGTATTAAGAGAGATGAAGAAACTGGAAAGTGAAGAACAAATTCACAAATTGTGCATGTATTTTTTTTCATTATTCAAAACATTGCTCACTGTACCAAAGGTTTCATCATACATACCTTTTGCTTTTTATTATGTGCAGTGCAATAATGCAAATCAAATGCTCTGCTTTCTGTTTAAGCAGATAGTAAAAACAGGTTTGCCAAAGATGCAAATGTTATACCTATTCAGCAAAACATGAAGTTGCTTTTTTTACCCTAAAACCTAAGGAGGGAATTCACGCGCTCCCATTTATCCCACCAGGAATAATACATCAGGTGAGCTCATAGACATAATAAGAGCATTTCTCTAATGGACGTGACCTTCCCCCACCTCTGCTGGAAGTGAGCATCTAAAGTGGGCTTGTGCCGAAGACCAGAGTCCAGTGTGTGTCATCATTTGAACATGATAACACCCAGCTACGATCCAATCAGTAGAAAGAAACGGAGGCAATAAACTACAGATAAGCCCAAGGATGCTCTGTTTGGATATACACCTCACCAGGTGAATGCCAATTTAAAAGAACATCGCTGCTTGGGCTATTCCCGGCATGGATTTCTTCAAGAGGATCTAGTTCAGAAACAGAGGCCTTGTCACACTGAGGGATGCAGTGTGCGGAATAAACTGAACCTGGACGCAAAGCAAGACAATTTTATTTAGGTCAAAGCAACCGATCCTGTCCAGCAATGGCGTATGTGGGTTTGAGATCACTCACCCAGCCCGTGGGCATCATGCGAATATTGGCAGTGATTGTCACTTGTATGTCATTTGTCCTTGTGGCAACAGTGGGACCCAAGACATCTTCTTACTGGGCATGGTGCATGTTCACCTGGGTCTTCTGCTTCGTCTCCACCCTTCTCATTCTGATCCTGGAGTTTGCAAATATCCACATCAAGGTACTTTTCGCCTGGGATGACATCACCGTTGCCTTTGCTATATTGGCAAGTCTCATGTGCTTTTCCACCTCCATTATCTACCCCACTTTATTCACCTGCAACACCTGCCACCTCGAGATTGGTGCATCCGTGGTGTCCTGGTTGTGTTTTGGGGCGTATGCAAGTGAGGTGGCCTTGAGGTTCCTTCGGCCAAGTGGACAAAGCAATGGGTTCCTCTCCACGCTGCCGGGCATAATGAAGTTGCTGGAGACATTTATCGCCTGTCTCATCTTCACATCACTAGAGACAAGTCAGTATTTCAACTTCCCAGGACTCCAGTGGTGTGTGGCTGTGTACTCTTTGTGTTTCAGCATTTGCATCATCATAATCTTGCTCAGCATTGGACAGATGTCCTCTTCTTTCCCATTCTCCTATGACAAGCTGGTGACTTTCTATAACATTTTGGCAGCAGTGCTGTATGGAACAACTATGGTGATCTGGCCTCTGTATAGTCTCTCCAAAAGTAACTGTGGCCACCAATGTTCCAAGGATAAACGAATGGTGGTCACCTTCATGACAATCTTCAACTTTATTGTTTACACCCTGGACACAATCTACTCTATACGCCTTGTATTCTTTGTCAATAGAGAAACCAGTCAAAACTAGCATGAACAGAAAACCAAATATGAACAGGCTGGTTTCGATAAAAGTTTCCGTTTCATATTGTGATTATGGGCCAATGACTAAACTTGAAAAATAAATTTAGTTGGGTTTTTTCCCCAGTATATCCCAGTATATATTCTGTGAATGTTAAAAGGGTATTTTCAATACTGAAGTGTTGGGTGTCTAATATAATATGTACAAAGAAGTACAGTTGGTTAATTATTAAAACTTCAATATCACAGTCATAAAATAAAAATTTATGTCATAGAACTTTGTTTCCTGATAAGCTTGCTGATCAAACACTGAGCTCATACTTTAGTTTATTATAGTGTGGTAATTAACTCGTGCCACAAGTGAATGTAGGTTTGTCTCTGCATTCATGTGTCTCATCTTTTCACATGAGGGAGCTTCTACTTTTAAAGTAACATTGTGGAACATAGATATTTCACTTTCGTCCTGAGAAATATGAGAAGACTGATGCCTCTCTGAGGTTGTACAGTTTATATGTAGCTGAAGCGAGCAGCTGGTTACCTGAGACTAGCAGAAAGATAATAGTTTGTCTCCAAATCTGCTAACAATAATCACTGCAGAACGGTAATTAGTACTACTGACACACTATTCTGGTTTGCTTTTTCAATTTTCACAAAAGAGCACATTGTGATTTTATGAGAATTATGTGTAAAAAAAAAAACAACAACATTTGACTAGGCACAGTATTGGTGTCACAAAAACACAAATTACTTCATCTGGTAGCTTCAAAAATCCTCTGCCGCTTTATGTAATTACTTAATTGCACCAACAGCAGAAAAATACAGTGGCTGGCAGAGGAGTCAAAAATAAGAGGAGATGTGATATGAGAGGCAAAAGTAGGCAAAAAGAGTGAAAACAAAGTCGAGGGAGGTTGATGAGATAGAGGCAGTGACCGAGAGAACAGCGACAGCACGAGATTTCCAGAGCTTTGAGGGATGTGTGGGAAAAGTGAAAAAGCTAATCCTTTAATCGACGAGCAGCAGCTGTTTATGGAATTGGACTTGTTGCACAAGGTGTTATCTTTCTTTTTTTTTTTTTGTATTTAGCCTCTCTTCTTTCTCAGTTATGCGGTGGGCCAGTGAAGGGGGAGGGAGGTGGAAACTTGTAAGGATGTCACCAAAGTCTCAGTTGTAATCCTACAGCTATTGTACTACCTGGTACACCAATCTGTGTGAGTGAAAAGGGGTCAAATAGAATAACTGAGGCATGGAAATTTAGTTTTTCTTCTCATGTCAGTCTGGCAGGAGTAGAGACAGAGACTTCTTTTAAGTAAGAAGTGACGTAGGACACAGAAAACCCCAGACTACTTTTATTTGGACTGCATGATGAAAGTGTATTAAAAAGGAGATGTTGACCTTGTATCATCCACATCAGGGGGAAAATTCCTTTTGTCCTCCAACTGCTGGGAGTGCTGGCTGTGGAAAAAGGTGCAGTATGTTAATCACATCAGTGTCATTTCTCCAGTCTCTGCTCACTGTTTTATCTGAACTATGACAAATGGAAAACTACTGGGGGCGCTGGCTGACAAGGACAAACATTAACTAGAGTTAATGGACAAAAGCATCTCTGCCTCGATCATTAGGTGTTTGAACTCAATAAATAATGAAAAGCAGCCATGTCAGAGCGTGTTTTACATTTTACTTTACCTCCATGTTTTGCTTTTATAATAATTTAACATTTTATAATTATAATGTAGCTGTTCAAATATGTGGACATTATTTTGTTCATGAGGTATCAACAGTTATATGAACAAACACATGCAACTACTGAGCACTTGTACATTATAGACTTATAGTATTTTTCATACTATGTGGTGTTTATGAGCACATTAGTGGGCATTAAAGTCAGCATTAAATCTATATCAACAATCTCAATTTTCTTTTTAATTTAATTGCAAAATGTCTTGCCCTTTTACATGTAAAAAAAAAAGTTTTTAGATCGCATCTTGTTGTCTTGAGTTGAAGCTAAGGACAAATAAAAAACTCCCCGGTAATTTGAGGACATTAATGAATACATAGAAAATGGCACACTTCCCTCAGTTTATTTATACCAATATATACAACTTTTATCATGATGAAGACAGCTTGTTTTTTCAGGTGTTGCTTCTTTTCTTTTTAGCTGTGATCCTCTGTGGTGAGTTGTATGGGTAATAATGTATGAGCCTTTTTTATTCCCACCTACACTGGTTCGTTTTTTGTGTTCATTATTTTCTGTGAAACTTCTGCTTTGACGAGTGACCTTTGATTCAACTGTGCAGCAGCCAGCGTCTTAACCCCTTATTTAGCTGGAGGAGGACGTGATGAAAACATATCACCACAAATTAAACAGGACAAAGGAGACAAAAAAGAACTCAGTTTTACTTGTTTATTTAAAGAACGTGCACGTGCCATTCATCTTATGTTTAAACAGGGAGTTGATGCCACTAAGCGGTAGCAGTCATTCCCATTACAAAAAAACAAACAAGTGTCCAGCTCATGCATCATTTTCATCTATCATTTCATTTTCTATTGCTGTTATGTACACGTGTTTTAGTTACTAAAGTGAAAGTTATTCTTTTTTCTCGTTCCCAGTAGAACAACGATTAGACATTTTTTGTGAAAGCTAGTACACTGAAGGGGTCAATCAGGTCTAATATGATTGTTGTTAAGTCTCCAGTTTGAGTAAATGGCTTTCTGCTAGAACAGATGCCCCACAAATCAGACTAATTCAGTTAAACTCAGATGTGGCCCAGTTGCTCAGCTACTAGATCTAGTAATGCCAGTTGTGTTTTTGTATGTCAGAATAACCAAGTTTTAGTTGATCAATGATAATGATTAGTCATCTAAGTTACAAGTGTAGACAATCAGAAATATTCCACGAACAACTACAATCTTTGGTGACTTTGTCAGAGTATAATAAAATATGAAGTATAAACCTTGACAGAGCTGGGGGAAAAGTAAGTGAACCTTTCGGTTTAGTAACTGGCTGAACCTCGTTTGACATCAAACAAGCAGAGCGACCTTTTTGTCTGGAGGACTGTTGGACAGCTTCAGCTCAGACAGATGTCTGCTGTCTGGGCTCATCACTGGTGTTTGTCCCGACTTACCAAGAACAATCAAAAACCCTCTCCGACTGCGTTTTATAGACGAATGATTACAGTCCCATCCACAGCAGTATCTCAGCCTGGCGGTCATGGTGTCAAAATGTATTCTTCACATCACTTTAGATCAGACCAATCTATGGAAAGAAGTTAGATCACTAGACTGAATGATCCAATCGAAGGGCATTTAATGGCAACTTGGGGGCACAAAAACATCAATTCCAAAAAAAAAAAAACAAAAAACATAGCATAAGCTGCTGTATCTGGCATTTTAAACAGGGAAGTTTAGGAGAAGGAGAATATCCTTTCACATTAAGTTTGGTTCTAATGTCAAAACTCTGCTTCTAATATTGTGTCCAGTCATTTTGTATCAATGAAAGTGGACTGAGGGCTGGATTTAAACCAGCCGCCATCACTTACCTGTGATGGCACAGTACAACTACAACTAAAACCTTTTTCACACATGTGTCAGTCGTCCTGAATCACGGCCGCCCTCTTCCGTAAACCTAAAGCTTAGTGTTGATTATATCGCTCTCTTTGGCCTTTAGAGTTCGACTTAACCCCTCACTGTGTGGCACGGTTTCTGTCATGGCAATGGCTGATTTTCACCCCTGCAGTTTCCCAAAGAATTTGTCTGTTTTTACAATCAAGGAAAAAATAGTTCATCATTCAAATATCTGAAAGTGCACTGTGGCTAGAAAGTGTGTTTGTTGACACAGTCGTTGTACCTGCACTGGCGAAAACACAGTGTAAATGAGCCATACTTTGGCATCCTTGGTGCCTCGATGCACCTCTCCCCCTGCTGGGTAAGCCTATATTCACAGCTGTGTCATGGAAATCAGAAAACTTTTATTGTCAATGTGTCAACGTGACATTGAACAACGAAATTAAGGTTAGTTAATTAATAGTTAATAGTTATCAGTTAAGCAATAGTGTTACTTATATACTTCAGATATGTGAGTGTGCCTGTTTAGTCTGGTTAGGACCGGTCAAACAGGGCCTGGAAGACATCATCAATTTCCCACTGTTCCTTATTAACGCCCTTTGGTGGTGTGGCTGTTGGAAAAAGCAGAAACTGAGACATTTACTGTATGTATGTACACAGACGGGAGGGAAGAGTGGGGCTTTTTGTATGTCTGGCAGCCTGTTGTTGACACTCCACTGACCTGGATGACCACAACATGAAGCTAATGGCATAAAACTAGGCAGCGTTCCCAAGCAATTACCATCAAATCTCTTCCTAGGTGTGCAATCTCATCTTCGGCCACTTTTTTTCCATTTCACTTTAATTTCACTCCCTCCATCTCACCCATGGCCAAAACAGGGTGATTTATTCTGCAGGCTGGACATGGGCAACGCTCCACATCCTCTCTCTGCTGTTCTCTCTCTCTTAAAGCAGCGGGGGGAAAAGCACTTTAAGACTGACTGCAGAGCAAGAGAAATGTCTCCACTTCACAGAAAAAGAGGGAAAAGATTAAAGCTAGTAGACCAAACCCTGGTTTTGGCTGTGAAATGATTAGAGCCACCAATGGGTGGGGCATTCACGGCTAAAGGCGGGGTGATGTCCTCCACATAAATGGTGCACCGAGGCATTACATTACACTGCGGGTGAGCTGACTGCAGCTCAGGAACACATCTCACCATGCACAGGATTTACTTCAGATCTGATCAGTGAGGAAAACCTCGGGAGATCAAAGATGTGCGTGCCTGCGCCTCTGACTGTGGAGATCTGAGCATGCTGACATGAAAACAATGCATCAGAATGAAAAATTAAGAGTGAGGTGGTTTCTCTCTCCAGCGACGAGGGAAAGGAGCAAGGCTGACTTAAGAGAGAGACGTTTCCAAACCTGCGCGGTCAGGAGAGGAGACGTGCGACGACGGTGGAGAGGATAAGGCACACAGGAACGCACAAGAGCGCACAGGTAGCCTGAGTCCCATCAACGAGAAGACCATGTTCGTCACATGGTTTGCTGTTTCTAGAAACACAAGGCTGTGAGTTCTTTACAGCGTTGTTAATTTTATATTTTACTTTTCTTTATTGTATTCCAACCTCAGGTTTACTCAGCCATTGAAGCATCTCCTTTAACTCTGGGCTATAGCTATTACTATAGCTGTTATAATGTCAAGACCTGTGTGAAGTGGCGGGGGCTTTGTGTGTTTGTTTTCTCAACAACATGCTGCGGGTTGCGAGTCACTCCCGTGTTTTTGGAGCTCGGTTCAGTGAGTCTGTACGTCATAACATTTATTTGTGCAACACATTTTCACAGCCTCAGGTGGCAACGTCCGACAGTTGTAATATTACTATTATTTCAGGTCACCCACGAGGCACCAGGTTGGGACACATGATGAGTAGAGTGCAGGAATCAGGAAGGTCATTGCTCTCATCACAGACTTCTCTTTGATGCCGTTTGATCCTGCACTTGAATCAAGCTCGAACACCAACACCACTTTTACTTTCTGTAGAAAACACGAAAAAAGGCTCATCCATTTTCAGTGCACTTCAAGAAAATTAAACTGAAAACGCTGTGATATATTTACTTTTCTTATCTTTCAATTCAATTTATTAATTGAGCAAATTATAGAAAAAATACGAAAAACAGAATTGCCAAGTTGGCTTTCCTGATTAAGATGAAGAGACGCTATCCGAACACAAATCATATATAGTGGAGACCCACTTGAACACAATTAATGTTAATGCCACGTGTATTTGTCACTGTCACAACCCAGCACTTAAAAGATGTGGGCTGTGTGGCACTTAACTGCAGATTTGTTTTCCATTCTGAACATCCAATCCAAAGGCAGTGACAACATTTGAAACCTACTTACTAAATGTCGTCTCCCTCTAAAGTGCTACCTCCCATTTAGAGAAATGGCATGTTGGCCACTTGCCCAGGCAATTCAGCGGAAAGTTACTCTTCTGTTTTGGTAAATAAGGGCACCTTGCCAAGAGAGCACCTTTAGTACTTGTTGAATCTCTATGGTACAATAGGTAGACCTAAGTTTAATTGTCTAAAGCAGAAATTCAGAGAACCTAGCGCAACTAGATTAAACATTTTCTCAGAGGGCTATATAATAACTGTACATTCCTTCTTTCACAAGCAGTCTTCTTGGAAACCAAACGGATTTCAGCAACATGGAGGACTACAACTGGACCGCAGGGTCTGAGAATGGCACCATATCTCCATCCCAGTTCCCTGATGGGGCTGCGCCGATGCCCATCAGTGTGGTCACTGCGGTCATCTACACCATCGTCTTCATTGTAGGTTTTCTGGGCAACACACTGGCCATCTATGTGGTGGTCCGCTACACCAAGATGAAGACAGTAACAAATATGTACATCCTTAATTTAGCCTTGGCAGATGAACTCTACATCTTGGGAATCCCCTTCCTTGGCACAAATAGTACACTTTCATACTGGCCATATGGGGATTTCTTCTGCAAGGTGTGCATGACTGCTGATGCCATGAGCCAGTTCTCCTCCACCTTTTGCCTGACGGTGATGAGCATTGATCGCTTCCTGGCGGTGGTTTATCCTATTCGCAGCGCCAAATGGCGGAAGCCCAAGATGGCCAAGATTTTCAATGTGTTGGTGTGGGTTGTGTCCTTCCTGGTTGTGCTACCGGTCATAATCTTCTCACATGTACAAGAGGAATTCAACACCTGCAACATAACCTGGCCTGCTCCACTTGATTTGTGGTCCTTTGTCTTCATCCTCTACACATCCATCCTGGGCTTCTTTGTTCCCCTCTTTATTATCAGCATCTGCTACTTGCTCATTGTTATCAAGGTAATGAGGCGGCTGAATTTTTCTTTTATTGTTATCTAACACAATTTTGTGAATTTCTCATAAGGCGTTCTCCATCAACAGGTGAGGTCGGCAGGTGCGCGTGCAGGCCGGACGAAGCGGCGGAGATCTGAGCGTAAGGTGACACGCATGGTGGTGATCATTGTGTTGGTGTTTGTACTTTGTTGGCTGCCCTTCTTCATTGCCAACATTGTCAACTTGGTTTATATCATCCCTGAGAGCAAAACCACGGTGGTCATCTACTTTTTCCTGGTCATCCTTACTTATGTCAACTCCTGCGCCAACCCAATTCTCTACGGCTTCCTCTCCGACAACTTCAAGCAGGGCTTCCAAAAGGCGCTCTGCTTCCACAAACCAAACGGCGTTGGCACTATCAACCAGATGGGAGGCAGAGAGGCCGCAATGAAGGTAAACCCCAGTCTTATTTGTTCATCCACAAATAATGTAAAGCCTCAATACAGACACAGATTCTATAGGTGATACACTCAGTACGTTAGGTAGAATAATTTAATTCATTCCTTCTGTGTACTGGCCAGTCCTGAAAATCAGAATTGAGCTTGGCCCAAAATAAGTGTATTATTAGTATTATTAGTGGATAATTAACATAATTTTTGTCTTAAATATTTTAATCATGCACACACACATACACACATATCACTACCAAATTTATATTTCAACACAATACCCTTAATGTGCTCAAGTGTCGTGAGCAGACCACTTAAAAAAAAAAAATAATAATAATTCTTCAGCGTGAAAATGTGACCCGTGATGATAACCACATTAGAGAGGAGATGGGGAAGAATTTAACCATCTTTGCAAAAAAAAAAAAAAAAAAAAAGGGACACACCAGCATCTCCAGTCTGCCATGTCTCTTTGTTGCTGTTTACGATTTTTTCTTTTTTGTGTTCACACTGTAATCTCTGCGTATATGTCTTATCTCACCAGCCTCTTCAAATTATTGGGAACATGAATAATGAGTCTATCGCTTCCGAAAAGACTGCGAATGGCCAGTGATTGCTGTTACTCACCATCTGCAAGATAGCATATGAAACTTGGACAAACTGACCTGGACCTTTTATTGATGGATATGCCCTGTCGGTATTACTGATCCTCCCTCTGTCTCTCTGACTGGGACATGCCTGGAGAGGAGAAGATATAATGCTGTAAAGAAGCTCATCAACACGCTCTGCATTTTAGTTTTTAGGCTAGTTCATGTCTTTGTGCTGTTCCATGATTGACTCCATTGTATATTAGCATTAGTGCGTGTAATGTAGTCAGCACAATGAAGATACAGTACAATAGAAAGCTCGGGTTTTATTTACAATGTTCACCGGAGACAGGGATCTTTTTTGATAATATTTTGGTAAGAATCATTATGCTCTGCTCAGTTTTTGATTTATATGCAACTGTAGCTATAAATAGTCAACACTTCCTATGTTTACCTGTTACCTTGAAAATTCATCAAAATGGGCACCGAGAAACATCTGGAGTAGTTGAGTTGGGTGCCTAACGTCAAATGGCTGCATTTGTTTTTGGGAGCAAGAACAATATTTCTGTTAAAGCAGCAGTTTGGTGTTTTGATGAATAGTATTATAATAATTCTGTCATTTTGTTCTGCTACATATGAGAGTATGACCATCACAAAGGTGGCTTAGCCTAGCAGAAAAACACAGCCTAGTGAACAAGCCTAGCTTTGCCATAACCTAAGATGGTTGATTTCATATGTTAAAAATATTTAAAAAAAAAAAAAAAAAAAAAAAGCAAACAATAAAATACAAATTTTGGGCTTTGACCAGACCAATATATTTCTTGGGTGCACATTGTTGTTGATGATATATATACATGAGTGTGTGTGTGTGTCCCTTTTATATATAATGTATCCATTATTTAGCTTTAGGTGTTGGTAGGAGGAGGTTGTGATAGACAGGGCTAATAGTAATGGTAATTTTTGTTTGTTTGTTTTGTTTTAAGGGGTGCGATGTTAATTTCCAAGTAAGAGTTCATGTTCTTGTTCCTGCCGATGATGACCACAGCTCTGATTCTATGTTAACTCAGATGTTGCTCTCTTTTTGTTTGTAGCCTAAATCTGAATCTGAACTGGTGACTGTAAAGCTGGTTGACATGTTTCAAAGCTATAATATGTCATTTAACTTGTTTCTTTATTCTGACATGTTGGATCTAATGTTATAAAGCTGTGAAAAATTGAAATGTCACAGCCTAGTATTTCTCTTAGGTATGTTGCTCTCTTTTCTCTCATACTGTTAAAAGAAAGTTTGTTGGAGTGGAAAACTGTCAATTGTGAAATGACGCGGCATATCATTGCTGAACCTCAGCAGCTTACTTTGTCATGTCCTTAAACGCTGTTACTGGACGGGGAGTTTTTTGCATGTGGCACCACAATTGTTTGGAAGCTACTGGACAACACTGTGTCTGCTCCATGGGTGACACCTGAGCCACGCTAAGACCACATTAACCATGTTTGGTGAATTTGAGCTCATTTGTAAAGCTGACCTGTAGAACAGAGTGTGTGGGAACATGGACAAATCCCGGCAGAGAGAGGATTTATTTTTTATCAGAAACACTGTGACTTTTGTCTTTACAGATGTAACAAACATGCTGATGGTTATCATGAACATTAATAAACAATCACATCTGTTATGCATGCTTGCCTTGCAGTGATCCAACACAGTATAACGAAGGGCTGCTGACAAATCTCTTTTACATGTTGCCTGCATTCACCTCCTGAACAGACAGTTCATGTTTGTCATTGTAATCTCTCAATGTAATGGCAGGTTTTAGTTTCAGACTGAAGCACTTTATCATTATTTCCAGTTGAAACAGGAAAGTGGCAGCTTTACACTTGAATGTTTATGTCTCTTAAAATAAGCCAGTTTAGTTTCATGTTTTGTTTTGTTTTTTTTAGAAATTTGTGAACTAAGTTAAGTAAGTATTTGGATGCATTCTGTTTCTGGATAATCAAAATTTCCCTAAAAAATCATAAACACAGATGGCAGCAAAGTTAAGTCAGGCAGTTCAAAGCTTTGTTGTGATATGACTTTATCTGTGTTTGTTGGTGGTGGTGGGGTTTTGTTTGTTATCCACAGATTAAAGATCGAGCAACACTTTCACTGTTTCAGTTGAATAAATAGTTTTAAAGAGAAAAGAGTTCAGTGAATCAATTCTCAGGTCCACAGAAGGTGATATGTACAGTTCGTTTGTGTTCAGCATACATCATTGCAGTGTTGCTGATTTGCTGAATTTTGAAGTTACAATAGACAGCAAAAGAAAAGTATAAAGTCAAAAAGAAATAATTATAAAAAAAAATAATAATTGCAACAATCTGCAGCAGTCTGTTAGAGACCCTTTGCAAATGCCCTTGATTGCCCAACTTTAATGAATATTATTGTAACTTGAAATTTAGTTTTTAGTGAACAAAATAACATAAAATTCAAATTCAACAAAAACATATTACCTGTAATTTATGACAACAATGGTTGATTGAAATATAAACCTTCATTATCACTATTGTCTAGATGAATTATTCCAGTGTTACTGAAAAATGAAAGAGTTGCTACTGTAAATTAAGTGTGGAAAAATTGGCATTGTTCTTTTCTAAGGAGGAACAATTTAATCTCCAATTTCTGCATCGTAAAAGCTTTGGACACCGTCAAGTAGATGGTCAGTAGACCATTTTCAGCCACATGTTTCTAAGATGTATCATCTCAAAGATGATGCAGCCCCTATAATTTGGTAATAGATCAGACTCCCACAATGTCCACATACTCAGCATTCATTTAGTTAAAGTTTATAACACGGCATGGGAAATTGAATTTTAATATTTTGCTGCCTTCTGCTACAGGCTACCTCTTCAGCACCCTCACCTTTACCTTCCACCAGTTCTCTCTAGAGCAGCCTTTGTATTTATTTTCTTGGCCCTCATTCCACGTGTGTTTACTGACAACCTGTTTTTATTGCACGCTGTGGGGGTAGAAACACAACGTGTGCGCTCTGCAGCTTCATCATTACCGTGATGTTTGTGGTCATGCGTGTTTTTGTTCCATCGACTTCAATGTCAAGTGGAAGAACCGGTATTATCATGAAACAGAAAAGAGAGCACACTACTCTGGAGATGTATTATGAAGGACTTGATCAAAATACACGTTGACATTTATTTACACACTGATTTATTCCTCTCATTCAGCTGCAATAATAAAAATAGCACCATGTTGGCAGAGTCAACTAATTTTACCATGTTATCACTTTATGAAACATAATCTTGTAAAAATAGATCACATATCCTTCCACTGTGGACACTATGACTTGTCACTGCATCCACACATATAAGCTGTACCATTTCCTTTCTTGACTATAGTGTAAGACATTTTTCTTGCAAATCACAAACTGCACAATGTGTAGTTTATGATATACCTGCAGTTTTAATGAAGTGAATTCTCTTGTATAAGATAACGCTGAGCATTTTTTGGTAAATAGTTTTTATAAGGTCAGGTTAGCACATGTGTTTTCTTTAAAGAGGCTGAGAGGTAAATGAACGTACCAAAGTGTGAATGGTGCATTTCAGTTCAGTCAGAAAAACATTCCCAGTTCCTCTTTTTAGATTGAACATACATTCTGAGATTGTAAATGCGGATTTGGTTATTTTAGAGGAGAGAACAGCCGTTCCTGTTCATCCAATCTATTGTTTGCGTTCAGTATCACTTCTAGGATAAGATAAGATAGTATAGCAAGATAGCACTATGCAACGACACATCCCATAATCCTACTGTATCATTGTCTGAGAAGACAGATATACGCCAGAAAACTGACCACAATGACTTTTTTATATGATGCAAAAGACGTGTTTGTTGACACTGTGAAGTCAATGAGAGCCATGTGAGGGAGAAAGGAGAGGATTGCGTGGTGACAGTGACGAAAGGAATGCAAGCGTTTATTTTGGTGGGAATGAAAGAGGTGTGGGCAGCTGCTGATGACTGATGAGCACGAAATTAGTTTTAAAAGTTGTAATTATGTGCATTCACTTTCACGTTTACCCCACAGTTTAAACATTGTTTATAATTGTTTTGAGGAGTTAATACTGTTTCTTCTCTCTGCTGCTCTACTGTCAACTTAAATCTAAATGGGACCTTTTTTTTTTTTTTATTAATGTTGTGTTTAATTGAAGAAGCCTTGAACTGCCCTTGTCCATGTCAGGGCTAAAAACCAATTAGGAAAATGTTTTGCTAAGCTAATACATAAACCGAAAAGTTGAGAAGTGAGTATTTTCCAGTGAATTTTCCAGTGAACTTACGACTGGACTTCTTTTTGCCTTTTTTCTGGCCTCACTTCACACCAAAGAGTCGATTTTATATGCAGTCTAGTGCCAGTAAATACCGCTATTTAATTTCATGCACCATCTACAGGGATTTTTTAGAATTCGTATAAATATCAGGAAACACTCTGTGTTGTCTTTGCAGTTCCCTGTGTGTTTTAGTGGCACACGTTTGAGCAGAGACAAAGGAAGAGCAATGAGGGGATAAGAGGGAGGAGGAGGAGGAGTGGGCTGCCCTGTGAGCTGAGCTGTGTGTGTGAACTCACATTTTAAACAAAGGTCGTTCTTAATATTTAGATTGTATCCATTTAAAGAACTATAAGGTCTGAATTGAGGACCAGCTAAATTGAGCAGCTGGATTCTGGAAATCATCTGGAGTCAACAATTAGTTCCATCCTCAGCCTAAAAATCCTGGAGATGTGGGTGTTCTGTGAGTTTGCTGACTTATAAAGATGTTTAGATGAAGCGGTGACAGCTCCAAGAAAGACTAAACCTGCATTCCCCCTTGGGGAGTCTTCCCAGTGCCTTCCTTAACAGAGATATGGGACAAGTGTGATAAATACTACGAGCGCTGTCAAACAGACCTCATAAAGTGTTCGTGTGAAAGAATTACAAACGTGGGACAAACGCATACCTTTCCTCTTGCTAATAGGTTTTGAGCATCACAACAACTCATCTGTTTGTTTTTATTCTCATTTGCAGGCCATTTTAACCTTGCAAGGGTGAAGAGGTCAGGTCAGAATCCATATGGCTCCTCCTGAACTCCTGGAAAGCCAGTCAGATCCTTCAGAAGCTTTCCCTTAGAAACTGAACTCCGTGACACCCCAATTAATGGCAAACACCTTCCAGCTGCGCTCCTTAAATATAGGAACCACTATAGCAGCCTGCTGGCCTCTTGGCTCTGAGGAGCTTTTGGTCTCCCTCAGACACTTCTGCCAGATATATGAGTGAGTCTTCAAATTCTTCCTTGGAGGACATGTTGGTCAGGTTCAAGAGTCCCTCAAAGGGTTCTTAGCCACCATAACAGAGACCTGTGACCTTCTTACTGCACCGCCAAGCCACCACTCTGCCTCCATCTCTCCAACCTCTGCCGAGGTCCATAAGAAGGTCCACTTATTCTCCCCAGTTCCACTTCACTACATGTTTGGGGTCCCCCGGCCTGCTTCCTAAAGTTCTGTCTTTGGGTCTTGTTCACAAACTGGAGCGTGAGATTATGAGGTAGATTGGTGCGACAGCTGCAGTAACGTAGGCATCATTATGTACTTTTGTAGTGAAGAGGGTCCATGTCCTCCATGCAGATTTTTTTGTATGGTTCAGCTTTACAAAAAATGTTTTTAGGCCGTGTTTACAATTTTTGTTTCCATCAGTGAATCTGACAATCATTTCTGCTGTCCTGAAAAATGCCCCAGATGCCAGAAACAAAACAAAATTCACAGTCCTATTTTCAGGCAAAAAAACAGCAACATAACAAACTCAGACTAGAGACTTTGTGTATTTTTATCTTTAAAATTACTCTTTGATTACTCTGATTCTAATTAAAGTTTTGATCATCTAGTCCCCCTGCAGGTGGTTTATCTTGGGATTTCCTGTTTTAGGAAAAACTTCAGCTTTTTGTTACATTTTAAACAGCACACATCTAGACAGTTTTGTTTGTTCCTGGTGCACATTAACAACAATCTAAAAATAAAGTACAGCACCAAGAGGGAATACAACAACATAAGTGACGGTGTATGTCATTGTGATGCTATCCTTGAAATTGAATTTGCCAAAGTGCCCCGACCAAAAAGAATGATCCCTCCTGGCTTGACTAAAAGGAACTGGAAGTGTTAAATGGAAAATTCATCAAGATTAGACCATCTATCAATGAGTGGGCATGCGCTCTGAAGAAACAGAGAGCATGTCAGGACACCAGAGCTGATGAGAGCTCCCCGGAGAAGCTCAAAGAGGAAATTAATCTCTGAGAGAACTGAATCATCGCTGTGGAGAGGAAGACGTGTTGCATGACAGAATCATAATACAATAAGCTATCATACGTTTGCTTTTATTACAGGAAGGCCATGAGCTCTAACTGGATCTTACTGGATCAGTATCCACATGGATCCCAACAGATGAAGGACAGAGGTCTGCACATTAGAAAACTGCATATGAACTCATCAATGAACTGAAAGAATACAAAATTCATTGCTTGTTCAAATAATGGTTTTCTACTATGGAGACCTCTCAACCCAGCGAGGTCTGTTCATCCTGGTGTCGAAGTGGAAATGGTAACATACAAACAGTTCCTGGAGATTCAGGAATTATTGCAGATTAATGACACGTATTCATCAATCGGGATTTAATCTTTCCCTTTAAAGATATTTAAGATTTTGGTTATGATCCTGAGGAAAGACAGTGTGTACATTTTATTTTTATGCCTGCCAAATATATTAATGTCGAAGCATCGAACCAGCACAGCACATCGAACATCACCTCTGTATCACTGATTTATTTATTCATTTATTTTTTTCAGATTTAAAGGTTTCAGTCTGAGAGCATCGCTTGCAGCAGTATGCACTGGTCTCAACTGGTCACAGCAGGGAACTGCAAGACTACAAAATCCATCTCAGCACCAATTTAATGGCAAACGGTGAGTGCTGGTTTTATTACAATTGTTTGCCAGTCTAACCTGTCTAAGATGGTAATTACCATCTTCAAGGCAAACATGGTGTACTATTCACACTTTGTAGACCCCAAAACACCCAAAATGAAGGGGGGGGAATACTCTTAGTGATTAAACTAAAAATCTTTAGGAGCAGATACAGTTATGGTCATCAAGCTGTACTATACAGGCCCCTTAATGCATTAATGGGTCTGTAATAACTGACTGCCAATGTCAGGAACACAACTGCTCTGCTGTTTTTTCCACTTTGTTCTGCTGAGTGTGTTCAGCTGCATGAGTGTCCACTGTCCTCTGCTGGACACACTGAGGAACTGCACGGACAAGTCAGCCTTCAGCTCACTGGTTTGTTATCTGTACGATCATGTCAAGCAACAACAAGAAGATCTGTTAAAGATGCGGCCCACATAAAGTGCAGTCGTTACAGCACAGTGAATATGACCAAACTGAAGAAGTCAGAATTCATGATGATGGCAGAAATGAAAATGAAATGAAATAGTTTCCACTGAATTGGAACTGATACAGAAATTGCATGGGACATATTTCTGATGGGATGTATTTGATAATGCAGTGGTGTCCTGCCACAGAGGGGCAGCAGTGTGTTATTCTGCCTCTTCAGTGTCCTCTCTGAGACACAAACAGGTATCCTGGCTGGAGGTAGGTGGTGCTGTTGGCGCATACAGACGCAATCTACAGTTTCAGTAAACGCGTGTTTCGATTGACTGTTGCGGACAAACGTCGATGGAGACGTGAGCTCTCCGACCTGAGCTGGTCTGGTGACAGTACAGGGGCTCCTCTGGAGGATCCGGACTCCGTGCGTCCTGAGACCGATCGGGTTTTGGCGTCTCCAGTGCTGCGCTTCAGTTTGGACACGGAACACGAGAACTGGCGGACTGGTGGCATCGTTTTCTTGAACTTTAACTTTGTTGCTTTTAATAATGCGTTCATCAAGGAGTGGTTGATTGCTCGCTGGTGCATTTGGAAGCTGTGAACTTGGTGTGTTTGTGTGGCCCTGGTTTTGGGGGTGGCTCTGCAACGGACAGAAATGTTTACGCTCTGTGGAAGTTTAACGCTGCGCCCCTAAACTCAACATCTGTGCGTTTTGATTACCACACTCCAACTGAAACTCTGCAGGAGAGTTTACAAAGACAGAGTGACATGGCCAGCGAGCGGAAACCGCGGCTTTGCATCATGGCAAAAGGAGAGGACGGATACGGATTTCACTTGCATGGCGAGAAAGGGAAGAGCGGACAGTTTATCCGCAAAGTGGAGTCCGGCTCCCCCGCAGAAGCTGCGGGGCTGCGGCCCGGGGACCGAGTGGTGGCAGTGAATGGGGCTAACGTGGAGAAGGAGACACACCACCAGGTAAGAGGACGTGCATCCATGTTTGTGGCTCTAACTGGTGCCACAGGACGCCTGAACAGGTGACACCCTCCGCGCCGTGGCATGGCCACGCTGCCCCCTCCCCTCACCTGGCGTGATGAACCGACCGTCTGCAAGTTGTTAGCTGTGAGACACTTTACCACATATTGCTCACATTAAAAATGTGTTTTTGCTCTTTCCAATCACATGCTGCATTTCAGTCCCTTTGTTTTGACACAAAGTATGAAATGACAGCTTCAGGCAGAAGGACTAGACTGTCTGCTTTTGGATTCCAAAAGTTTTCCACTGTCTTCAGTTCTCACACTGCTGTATCTGATGAAAATCACCTGCTCACTTGTGACTGTGCTCAATTATGCCTAAATTTGACAATTACTTTGCTGCATTTTCTGAAGGAAACAGTTTTCAGTGTCTTAAAATCTCGCCCTGTCCCTCAGGTGGTGCAGCGGATCAAAGCTGTGGACAACGAGACCAGGCTGCTGGTGGTAGACCACGAGACACATGAAAGTCTGCGCGCCCTGCGTCTCACAGCCACAGAGGAAATGGCTGTTCTCGGGACAGGGCCTTCCTCCTCGTCCTCTCCTCCAGCAACACCCTCCCCTCCTTCGTCAGTGGCCCTGTCCTCCCCCAGCAAGAAGCGGGAGAATGGTTCAGTGTCCAAGCAGCCGGCTGTGCTGAGCAGCCAGGTGCAGAAGCCCACCAGGAGGTCAACGTCAAAGGCTGCAAAGAAGGTGAGCTGGCCCTCAACTAAGGCATTTCATGAGGGATTAAGCGTAATGAGGGTGTTTTACCTCATTATTCTCTTAACTAGGAACAGCTAACACACTAAAGTGAATCTGAGGTGGGATGTGGGCCTCAGGAAAACACCCTCAAACCCATTCATGAAGTAAACAGTTCATAGGAAGTCATTGAGTCCCCTGTTTGTTGGTGTGTATTAGATGGGACAACAAAGAATAACTAAGATTAGATAGATAGGTTAGATAGATTAGATTAGATAGTCCAAAAGATGAGCTTCCCCTGATATTGAATTAAAACTCAGAGACATTTACTCTCAAATACAAGAATTAAAAATACGAAGCACATTAGTGAACAGATTGCAGGCAGTGAGTCACTTCTTTGAACAGATTCTCTGCAGCTCACACAAGCTTTCACCCCAGACTTGTTTTCTTGATGCGTTGCCAGATTGAGATTAGATTTAAGTGGATATCATGTGAGCTTCCATTCTGCTCTGTACCCTCCATGCATGTGTGCTGTCTGTCAGTTTATACATGTGTGCGTCCTGAGAGAAGACCATGGCTAGCTGAAAGTGTTCCAGATGTTGTTGAAGGTCGAAGAAGGCAAGAAAGGGTCATAGGGCAGAACGGCGTCAGATGTTAGGAATCTAGAAATGGGCATCGCCACAACTCTGCAGAACAGAGTCTACATTGACTATATTAAAAAAAAAAAAAAGAAGAACAAGAAGACGACTTTCGTTTTATAGCCAAGATATATTACGAGGGCGTTTTAGATGTCATCATCATGTGTTTGGTTATACACACTCATTCACAATGTCAGCTGCATGATGCTCAGTAGGCGTTTAATAAATTTTTTGTTCTCCTTTTTTCCCTTAAATTTTCTCTTTGATTATTCCATGCTGTTGTGAAAAACAGGATGTGTTTCCGTCCACTGTGTCTCTTCTGGAACACAAACATCTGATCATCTTTGGTTTCACATGCTCCCTATCAGCGAGATCAAATTCTGCTTTGTGCATCTACACAACATGTGTTTTCACTTAGGTTGGCCCTGCCAATATATGAGCGGTACTACGAGAGCAGTGACAGGGCCAATCAGTTAAATCCTAAATGTGTATGTTTTTCTTTGTTTGGCTCTGGCTGCATGACCTGTGGGGAGAAATCCCAGCGCTTGATGGGGTCGGAGTGGCCCCAGCTCAGCCTCAGGAAATGTCTCTAGTTTCTCTCAGACCTTAATGGCACCAATGAAGAAATGGAAAGAAGGTTTGAAATTGGGCAGACAAAGCATTAACTTCTGTTTAACACGGATTTTAACTGTTTACCTTCATTTATGAAAGAAATTTTGACCTCTGTTTGAGTCACTGATGTGCTGAAAACTTCCTCCTGCTGCTTTGTCTTCTGAGACTGTAAAGGTTTGGCTTTGGAGCCGTGCCCTGTCCCATGAGCCCAAATGCTGATACAGCATATTACGCGTTGTATGTAGTAGTCTGCAGAGTAGTTACCACAACAGAAACAGACTGATCAGTGATGAAAGCTTTAATCATCATGTGAACAATCATAGCTATTCACAGCTGTAAAGCTCTGCTCAGTTTTCTGCACAATGTTTCAGTTCTGATCTGTAGGAAAGTGCTGAGAGCAGCACATTTCTTCTCATATTATAGTTTACAGAGAGGTAGAAGAAAAGGGAGGAGGGAAAGACAGCAGACAGCACAGCGCTTGGACAGAGCTAACCCAAGACTGAGAGCAGCCAAAAACAACCTTGAAGATTTGTTTGGATGGTTTGCAAGGTAGTGGACTCACATTAATGGGAGGGGGGATGCTTATGACAGTGATTGTGGATCTGTGTGTATATAAATGTCAGTACCTTTACTCCTGATGAGGACTCTGTGAACACTTGGCCACCAGGTTGACAGAACCTGGATTAACTGCTGAGCTTCAAAATGCAATTATTACAGTTTGATCTCGTGCTTTTGTGTTCATTTTATTTACTTTGGAGCCGATTGCATTTGATTATTGAATTTCACTGTTGAGCACAGTGGAAGAGAGAGAGACTGAAAGATGTGCAGGTGTCCTGAAACAGGGGAAGTTAGCTGTTGGACTTTGGCTTCTGATTTGGCCCAGTTGCAGCTGCAGCAGAGGTTAGTAAACAGCAGAAAAAATACGTTGAGGTCTTTTAAAACTCTTAGCACCCTGTTGCAGCATTTGCATTTAGAGTTATAACTCAGTCAAATCTGAATTTAATGAGATGAGAAAAAATATTTATAGATTCAGTGGGACTTGTAGTTCCCTAAACATTATCTCTGATGTCCATAAAGTCACACAAAAACTATAGAAAAATGATGCTTGAAGTGCTGGTCTCAGAATCATCATATTTTTTAGTAGTCCTCGGTATGCTTGTCCATCCATAGCTGCATTACAAGGAGGAACGGCTAATTCAACATATCTGTAGTTCAGTCAGTTTGCAAAAATATGAGCAATTATATGATAAAAAAAAAAAACAGATAATGATCAGATTCAGATAAGCAACATACAGTACATCCCAGTTACATCTGTCAAAACTCCCACATTATGGAAAATATGGTTCCAAAACTTAGAGCATGACAATCCCACCCAAATAGGAAAAAAAAGTAAATGGGAGGGTCTTTGTTTTCTCACTTTAGTCAGAGGAGGGGCCCACAGTGTCAGGAAACGCACTGTTTGTCTATCTGAAATATCGCACAGAGGACACCAATGCCAAATGTAGTTTTGTATTCATCTTCTCCTCTGTGTCACAACAACAGGGATCTTTTGCTGATACAGATTACAGTCTAAGATCCCACACGCAAGGACACACATCATAAACTCTGTACACATGTACACGGATAGCGTAGCAACCTTTTCTCCAATAATCGCATTTGCCTAGTAAATATTCCCACT
This sequence comes from Echeneis naucrates, assembly GCF_900963305.1. NCBI lineage: Eukaryota > Metazoa > Chordata > Actinopteri > Carangiformes > Echeneidae > Echeneis > Echeneis naucrates. The sequence continues at coordinate 6,314,547 of NC_042518.1, forward strand.
GGAGCTCTTCTGTGTGTTTGTGTGTGTGTTCCCCAGTATTTTTCCTCTTTTTATGACCACCTGTCCCCCTCACATTTCTTTTTGGTTGCATTCCTCTCATGTTTACCTTTTCATGATTTGTGACATAGCAGAAAGAGTTGAGTAGAGACTGCTGACCCGCACGTTAGGTCCTCCTGTATCTGCGCTGTCTGCATGCAGTTTACAGAGGTTTTTTTTAAAGTTACTCTCCGTTGTTTTCTACATTTACAGCGTTGTACTAATTCTGCATGACCTAGGCATATTGAGTAATATTTTAAAAAGAACAATTTTCGGATTTATATGAGCAGTAGTGTTACTGTGTACAATGAAAAATTAATCGTGTGACATTAGTAACGTAGTGAGAGCTCCATGTTGTTTTGACAATCGTTACACCCCTGTGCAATTCTAAACCCAGGATCACAAACAACGACAACAACAATATTCTCTTTCCTCTCATCCTCACCAAATCTACTCAGCAGCACTCAGTTAAAGACAAGTGAAGAAATCCAGTGTTCAGGCTTAGTGCCTGAACACTGGATTGTCTGGATTGTCATTGCTAGTTGCAATGAATGGCAGTAAAACAAACGACCTGTGTGGCTGAAACCTGTTTTGTTGTTATTTTAAGGACTGATGACTCAAGGGCCAAAGATGGAGATAAATGCTGCTGTCAATGAGCATGTCAGTCATTTTTCATCTACTTCTTTAAACTCTTTGCTCAGGAACCCTTCAGTTTAAATATCAGATATCGTCCTCACTGGTGGTTCTAATTTTGAAGAGAGAAATCCCTATTTTTCATTTTATGCAGAAACTTTATGATTAATGTGAGCAGCCTGTAAAATGGCATACATAAGAGACCTGGGCTAAACAAGAAACCAGAAGGCTGGTTTCCTTCACAAGAACAAAGGATGTTGTCATTTGAGGTATGAGTTCAGTCTCTTTCTTCACTGGCCAAAAAAATGTTATTTTTGCCTTTAGGCCAGTTAACTATATCAAGCATGTTAAACAGGTACAATAATTTATGCTCAGGTTCTCTGGAGAGAAAGGAAGAGATATTTTAAAGGACAGGAACTGTCTGACTGAGGTATGAGATGGATCATTTTTCAACACACACCTGACGTGTGTTACTGTTTCTGTGCTTGTCATTCCTCCCTCTCCCACACACACACACACACACACACACACACACACACACACACACACACAAGCATGTGGGTGTGTCATTCACACTAAAGCCCAAGATAGTGTCAGGTGTCACTTTCCCACCAGAACCTTTTTTTTTTTTAATTATTATTCTTGCACACATGCATGTGTTGTTGAGCAGATAAAGCATGACTGAACTGTTAATCATGAATCAAAAATAGTTCTTCAGAAATTTGTGACACACAATGGAATATGAGAAGTCCGCGTTATTCCACATCCCACAAAGAGGCAGATATGTTGTTGGTTTGCTTTGGGGGGTTCTGGGGACATATAGTTTGTCTCTCTTCGTTGTGAAGCTTCCACAACATGCACAAACATATTGTGGCCTTTTGGTGTTGTTTTTTCCAGTCCCTCTCCTGGCTCACCAAGCTTGTTAGGAAACACAGAGAAAGTTGTTGCTATGGTGACAGTCCAGAGCGGAATTAGTGCATTGGAAAAAATAAAATACATTGGATACGATTTTTACAAAATAAAATATTGAGAAATGCTTAGGTGGCCACAAAATAGTCTATTTTGTCTTGATGTGGATGAGTGAACCTGACCTTTTAATAAGATTATTTCTACTGTGGATTTTTTTTTTTTTTTAAAGCTTCTTTGAATAGTTCACAAAGGTCAACATTTGAACAGCACTTTGTCTTGTCATAAACTTCCTCTGCCCCCTGTAGAGTGCGCACACGCACATCTGGTAAACAGTTTGAGAGCGAGGAGGGCTGCATGTTTAGGTTTGTGTGCAGATCTCAAGGTACACAAGGAACATTGAGACCCATATTTGTGTACTATGCTAGCTCAGGAGCATGGGTCATACACGAGTGGCAATGTGGCAACCTCTCAGCTATTCTCACAGCCACATTTTGGTGGCGACTCTCGTCAATCTGATGGTCTGTTTCGGCGTCTCTGTGCGGAGTTTGCATATTCTCCTGAGTTTCTCCAGGGCACTCCAGTTTCCCCCCACCGTCCAAAGACATGCATGTCTAGATTAACTGGTGATTCTAAATTGTCCGTAGTGTGAATGGTTGTGCGTCACTGTCTTTCTCTGTGTGTTGGCGTTGTAATGGTGTGTCGACCTGTCCAGGTTGTACCCCTCCCTCACCCAGAGTGAGCTGGGATTGGCTCCAGCACCCCGCGACCCAGAAACAGAAAAGCGGTAGAAGATATCTGACTGGAAGCATTGTCCGAGCTGCTTGATGGAAGACATGGGAAATGCCCACTACCATGTCTAGAGCTTTATTTTCAACCAGAATCAGCTCTATTGGTGGAACAAGTGAACGTATGCAAGAAGACTGATTCTGTTTTTGTGTTTCTTAATTCATTCCTACACTAATATGTGTAAAGTCAAGTAAATTCTAATCCTACATTTCACCGTTGCATCCTGTGCAGATTCAGTTTGCTGGTTTATGTTCAATCATAACTTTAAACTTTGGGATTATTCATGTTACAGGAAAATGTTATTGGCCCTAATTTTAGCCCATATTCACATATGTGCCACAGCTGCTGAAACAACAGGAGAGACTAAACACAAGCAAGACACCGAACAAACAAAACATAGAGAAGTATGCAAGAGAGTCCAGGAAAAAGTACTCATACATCTGCATGTTGACATTCAGTTCAGTTTTGAACTTGTAGATTGTGGCATGTGAGTGAAAGCAATCTGATGGACAGAGAGGGTCAATGCTTAAGGTCAAAAGGTTACGACTTAACAAGCACAAACAGTAACATTGGGGATCTCTGAGGAGTCTTTAGTCACAATAAACAAGAGTCTCAGTTTATCTGCATGGCTGTACAAGTTGTAACACTGTCATGATGAGGAGAACTGTTTCACCACAAAGCCCCAAAATGTATCAGGTCTTTGTGGCTCTGCAACGAAAGCACAATCCTGGGCATTCGTTTAAAACCATACAAAAAGAGATGGTAGCTCAGGTCAAGCTGACTGACACGCACTGTTCTTTGCCCTTCTCCTGGACTCAGCGTCTCATTTTGACAGTGATAATGAGAAAAAGATGTCTCCAGTCAGCTGTAATGAAACAGCTTGTAGTTCATGAGTGGTCTGGAGGTAGTCGGCACTTCACCCTCTGTGATCATCTGTGCACAGTTTTAGCTGCCACAGAGATAACTGTGTGTTGTTTTTTTTTTTTGTTTTTTTTTTTTTTTCTCTTGTTCCTTTGGTAGAAATAAGCAATTTGAGGTTATGCAATGTCACTTCAAGGGTGAACAGCAGCAGTGCAGTCGAGGTGGAGGCATGGAAACAATGTCCCTTTGCAGCAAAAAGGACACAATTCATTTTTCCCTAATCTTTATTTAACCTGGCATCTTGACCAACTAAACTGTTTCTCCTTATTTGAAGTGAATATTTCAGCTTTTTCTTTGAGAAAACTTTCCATGTAAGACGTTGGGTTTAAAAAAGTCAAATTCTAAATGTCTTTACATTAACAAAAGGGGGTGACTGTGAACATCTGGAGCTGGTGTTATAGACCCCTCCCCCAATTGTAGAATACCAACTGTGTTACATCAAGATGCAGGGGTCCAGATTCTGGGTGTGTGTGTGTGCGTGGGGAAGGAGGGTGTGGGGATGTTGGGGGAATCAAGAAAGAGTGGAATTTACTAAGGTGGGTAATAACTGAGAGAACAAGCACAATTGAGCGTATTGTATTGAATGTGAGCGTGGGGGTGTGTGCGCGTGTGAGTGAACACAGCTGTGTGTCTCCATCTGTTATCTCCCCATGCAGAGCTGATAGTATATTCAAATGTTTCCCCAGTTAAACCAGAAGACGTTGACCTGACTGTCCCTCAAAAATAATTACACCGCTGCAGATAAAGTCTTTGTCACTGATTAAGTTACAGTGCTCACATAATTTAATATGGAATAATATGAGTTCCTACTTTTTCTCCAGTATCAAGTTACAATCTGCCTTTCAAGTAAGGCGCAGTACTGACTGCTATGCTATTAGAAATCAGCTGTTGCCCTGATTTTAATGTAGTGAAATTAAACCCTGTATTTCTCAGCATATAGAGTATGTTTAAGTTAAGTCGTAAACGTTGCTGATCCTGGTCTTGATTGGTTCACCTTCTGCCCTCTGACCTGTGGAGCACTTCAAGCCTCTATCCTAGCTCCTCATTTGTTTTCTATTGCCCTGGTTCCACTTTGGCAGACAACCTGAAAATACATTACTCCTGTATGTAGCTGATAACTTTGTATTTCTGCAGAATCAGCGACTACCAGCAGTCTGGCTCACTGGCTTTTTTGGATTGTGCTTTGTCAACATTTGTGAAGCACTTTGCAAATGTTTTTTAAAAGCTGTATGAATGCCTTTTTTTTATGCTATGACCCAACCATCTGTATCTGCAGCAAGTAAAACATGACCCAAATCTTCCATATTATTTTTAGATTGCACTACTTATGTATAACTCTTCCTGGGTCAGACTGTAGGAGAACACGCCTGTTATCTCCTGCCATCGTTTCTTCATTATGGACTCATCTCTTTATTTGTTTTAGATGAGTTTCTAGCACTCTAGGATTTTGAGTTGATCCTAAAAAATAATTGTTGGATGTGGGAATGTCATTGGAGCGTAGGTCGGCTGTAGCCGGGACGAGGACTAATCATTGTGCTGCCCACACAACAGAAGACAGAGCGAGGAGAGGCAGGCAGGAAGAAATTCATTGCTTTACCTTATTGCTGCTGATTGAGAAGTCAGTGAAAGCAGTGAAAATGGTTTTTAACATTGGGTTTCTACTGTTCTGTGTTAATTGTTTGGCAAACACAGCCAACACACAATCTTAATTTCACAACTGTGTTGCTTCTCACTGGTTTTTTTTTTTTTTTTAATTCCTACTTCTGACCACTCAACATATTCAGTTTTTGTCTGCTCCCTGCTGCACTCACATCTGTTAGCCAACACACATTCCCACACACCAACCCATGCAGTGTTCACACACACACACATTTTTAAGAACACACTCAGGCATTTGGTTGTGATGTCTCACTGGCCCTGCTCTGTTTATCTCAGCTCACACATCAGCATCCTGGGTCCATTTAACTGGGACCATCTTTTTTGCTCTGACTGTGGGAGTGGGGTAAATGCAAGTGGAAACACTTAAATACTTATGCTTACTCATAAATACTTCAACTAAATCAGCTAGGAGTTCTATAGATGCTCCAGCAACACTTGACAAACGTCAAAAAGGAGGTTTGATTTGTGTGTGCGCGGTGAGATTGGATGGTGGTGAAAGTATGTGTGAATGTGTGTGAGGTAGCAGCAGATGGGAATCCCCTCTAATTCATTCTTTAAAGAGAAATGTACAGCTTGCACACACATGCACAAAGGGTCTGTAAATCTTCGACCAGACTATGATTCAGCCTCTGCAATGTCACATATACGGTCCAAAAGTCTACATTTACACACGAGTAGTACTGCAACTATTTAAGTATGATTACTTTCATCTTCAGTTAATCCGTAGAGAATTTTCTTAATTATCTAGCTATAGTTTAGTCTGTAGATGTTAGTGGAAGGAAATGTACAAGTCACATGTTTACATGTCTTGTCTAATGCCATTCAGCTTACTGTCATAGAAGAGAAAATGTGTAAATATTTCCATTTGAGATTCTACAATCAGAACCTGGACTGACTTATAGATTATCTAATTACTGACATATTTTCTGACTAATTAATTAATCAGCTGACTTTGTGAGCTCTTTTTACATTATCCACGCATTTTACGCTCTCAAACAACCTGAAAAAGCACATGCAACCCAACAACCACCACCGTGTACTCCTCAAGGAACGAACGATATCTGCCACACACTGATAACAAGGGTGTGGACGCGCACACACACACATTACATCACTATCTTCAACTACTATGTAGTCACAAACATGACATGGAGATTGATGAAAATAACCAGACAGGAGACACACAAACATAACAGCACATAACTGCTGAATATATCAGCTTCACCAGCAGCCCACGCAGGTTAAATTGACACTTAAATGCAAATCAACAGAAATGATGTATTCTGCAGCTTCTTCGCCGTTACTGCTGAAAACTACATGTGAATGTTTTGTAACGCCAGGAACTCAAAGATGAGAGGCAAAGAGTAGAGAGACTGAAGAGGAATTACGGATGAAGGAAGACAATACGGAAGGTGGATGGACACACACAACAAGCAGGAGCTTAGCGAAGAATGAAGTGTGAAGAAAATACACGAGTGGGGTATAAACCACCTGTTGTTTTTCTTCCGTCCTCTCATACTTCTGCTCACATCCTCACAATATGCTCTGACCATGAAAGTGAAACGGACACACTTGTATGATGAGATGACATAAATAGAGGGAAAGGCTGTTCAGACACAGGTTAGTTATCTGGACACAGGACACTTTTGTCCAGCAGCTGCAGTAGCACGAAAAAAGCCCATTAAAATAAAATCCACTGAATTCAGCAGTTTTTCATGGAAACTAAAGCTGTGACACGTTCATGTGTTGCTAAATAACTCGTGGCCCCGAGGATGAATGTGAAAGGATGCATATTTTTACCCAAAGAAATGGAAAATAATTCACATACCTTCTTTGCATATAGCTTCTAAAACTGCATGTTTCTTTGTCACAGGTATTCTTAGGCATAAATAAACATTTGATTATGTCACTTTTTGCTCTATGAATATCTATTTTTATTCTTTTTTTTACCTATAGCTAGATATCTGGTAATGTAAGGTCACTTTCAGAGGGAGAGAATTAACTTTTTTCTGATGGTTCCTTAAGTCACAAATGCCATTTTGATAGATAGCATAATGTCTTAAATAATGAGCTCAGCGATAAATTCTTATTTTTCTACAGCGAGAACATTTAAGGAAAAGAGAATTGACTGGAACAAAAAGTAAGATTTTCCCAAATATGTGTTCAGTAATGTTGACATGTAGACAAGTTTACGCTCATTCTGTCGACACTTTTTCTCAGTCAAACACTCCCCAAGCAGCCAAATGAAAAAGACAGATGAGATAATCCAGAGCCAAACAATGGCAGCAAAATGTCTACATGTTTGTTTGAATTTGATGTGAGCCGCAACATCAACATCGTCTTCACATGACAGCAGAGTATTCCATTCATGTGGCCAAAATGACCTGTGTTCTTCAGGGTGTGTGTGTGTGTGTGTTATTGAGCATAAATTTATGAGTTTTCTGATTTTGTAATTTTTCCCAGTAATACTTTAAAATCTTTATAGGAGTTAACCCTTTGAACTGTGACAGTTGAATGGAGCAATTCTGAATGTTGTGATAAGGGACAAAAGCATGTTGTGAAATAGATATTATACTTGACATTTGCAAAGGTCATTGTTTTTAGATCATGAATGCTGCACAATAGCAAGAAACTGGGTTTTGTTGTTGTGGGCTTTTTTTCTGGTTTTTTGCTGTCTCATCTTAATAACTAATCACAGACTCAAGCTGAGCATCTTCATGTCTGTCACGAGCTCATCTGTGTTCAGTGACAGCTCAGCCTGGAGCTACAACGCTCAGCACAATGTGTTTTCATTCATTGCAGCTTCCGCCCTGCAGCTTTTCAGACAACCTGACAGTCCAGCTGCAGACATCTCTAGCAGGTGTTAGGTTACAGCAAAAATCAGCACCCATGCTTGCCTCATCACCGTCTTACACAATTTATGAGCGCATTGTAGTCAGAGTTTGTGTCCGAAAGCTTATGGAAGGCTTTTCAGATTAATGAAAAGGCAGGGATACATTTGTCTCTAGGGAATTGACATTTATAAAACAAACTTTGCAAGCCACTGCTCTGATAAATATCCCTGCAGCACATTCTTGAAAATTGTGGCCATGAAATCAAGTCACAACTTCAGTCCGTAGAATAATAAACAAGCGTAATTCAAGTTATGAGGAGCTGGAGATCAACACACAATGACAGCTCTCGTTCTGATGGCTACCTCTGTAAATAAGTGAGTTTTCGAAGCGATGGTAGATGGATTTTATTAAATTCAAACGCAGGAGAGGTGTGATCCCATTCTAATGGTGAGCTAAGCTGACAACTGCTGGCGTCAACTACATATTAACTTTATGGACAAAAGTGCTATCAATCTTGTTTATGTGATCAAGGTTTATTTAAATGGCCATATTTCATAAAATGTCATATTTTATGAAATATTTCTGGGTCAATGGACAGTCAGAGTCAAACGAATTTAAATCACTACATTACAATGACAACTTGATCCATGACAAACCATCTGATAATGTCGCTCATTAGGTCTTTGGCTCTTGTATTTGTGTTGTGTTTTTTCCATTACGTGCGTTCACTCTTGTTCATGTTTTGTCTCTCTCTCACTAATTCCTGAGCTCCTAAGCTTTTAGGAAACACTGAAACACCAGGTAACACAAACACACACACAGACTGGGACTTTGTAAACAGATCTCAGCAGGTCTGTCCCAGTAGAACAGCACTGGACGCACAAAAACACACAAACACACACACACACTGAGAAAAACTGTTGGTTATCGAGATTGCTGTCCAGTTCTTGTGTTTTCATGTCCTTCCTGTCTCCCACATGCTGTGCATCATCTCCCCCTCTGCTCACCCCATTTCTCTTTATGGGAGTCCTTATCTAAGCCATAGCTCAATGTTACTTTTATTCCCATCCGTCTTTCCTTTGTTTCATTTTCACAATCCCTGAAAATCTGCGTTTTTCTCCATATGCCTGTCATTTCCTTTCTCCCTAATTCCCTGCTCACTCGTCTGTCTTTTTCTCACCCACTGTGAGTACTGGCCAGATCGGCTCTTTTTCCTCTCTGATTGAGCAACCCCCGAAGCAGCTGCATGTGGGGCACACACACATGCACACACATCTACACATTAACCAGAACATCTGAGCCCAGCAATTTTTTTCTTGTTTATTTTGGTTAAGTCCTGTTAAACGAGCCTCATGTGGGCCTTGCGCACGCAGCCATGTGCCAGTTCACTCTAAACATTTAGATCTGCCTGAAATCTATACATTATAAATGTATGTCGCCTGGATGTCGTTTAAGCTGCATTAGTTCTCGCTGACAGAACTTGTTTTACTGGCTCCACTGCTGTCTCCATAGCAACAGGTTGTCAACCATTTCATTAGCTACTACCACATGTACCGCTGTTGTTTTTATTTTGCCAAAAGTCAAAGACAATGTCACCAATGTTTCCATTAAGACCTCCATATTTGTGCTGTTGACAGCCAGTTCTGTAGCCATTACGTCGGTCTGTCCATCTGTCCAGAGCCATTCAAATCAGAAAGGCACCACAAATCGACCAATCATAACACAGAATGGGTCTTGAGGCACTCAGCAACACAGTTTGGGTTAGAGGGGGAAAAGTGTTGGGGTTAAAGCTAGCTACTAACCGACTAATCAGGATGTAGCTCAAATAAAGAATCAGCAGCCTTGCTTGCGGACGATTCGTGGAAATGATGGAGCATCAGCTTTTCATTTGTTCCAGAGTAGAGATAATTAGCCTTGAAAAGCATAAATGTCAGAAGTAAAATTGTCACACAATTGTCAGTGGTTAGTTGTTGGAGAGTACGCTTGAATGTACTCCGACTGCATTTTACTGCAACAGCCATTTAACACTTAAACACTTAAAACTTACAGCTGGAAAACATTCTGTTGACATTGAAAAGTTTTCCTAGCAGAGAAATAACATCAGCTAACTGGGATACAGTTTTTAGGTCATGGAAGGAGGGCTATTGGAACAAAAACTGATGAACTGATGAAAGCATTTTTAGTTTTTCCATGCGAAGAGTTTAACACAATGCTCTTTTGATTGAACCTGCCATCTCATTGACTTGCCGATTTCCACTCATTCAGCATATTTATATGCTTGTTATAAGCTTCTCTTTTACCTTATACATTACTTGCATTTTGCAGATGCAAGTAGTTGTATTTTTCTCAAAGAAATAAGTCATTGATCCACAATGTTTGTATTTACAGTGCACACGTGTAACTGACAATAGTTCCTATAAATGCTAGATACGATAAATAAGACTCAAAGGAAGCTTGACGTTCAGAAAGGGTAAAAAGGGTGTATTGCATTTATGATAATCCCCTGTGGGAAGCATGCAAGTGAGAGTAATGCTGACAAAATGCTTTACACACACAGCGGATTTAAAGTTCCTTTGTATTTCAACACCACGCACACATACACACATATAACCAAACACACAACTTGTTGGGAGTCAATAGTGAGCCAATTATCCTTGGCTGTGAAAGGGTTAACAGCGGTCACGATCCATCCATCGCAGCAGGCCACCGCTCAATTATTCATTAAGCTGCGATCTAGTTTCATCAACTCCCAACAAGAGTGCCAGCAGTCGCATGCAGAGGGAAGTGTGTTTTTTAAGTTGTGCGCCACGTAAACCCCAGACTGGGCCCATCGAGACGCACAGACACAGTCACACAAACACACAGATGCTACTGTTACTGCTGAAAATAAAAATGGAAAAAGTGCATTGGTGTATCATCCCATCGCATCAAAAGCACAACCTGAAACACACTTGTTGTAATCATCAGGTTATTTTAAACAGGTGACTGGAAGTTAATGGGATGCTGCCGCCTCTGTGTGCAACGACGACGCTCTATATCAAGGAAAAGCGTAATTTCTAATGCAATCATAATTGTGTAGCTCAACCGCAGAGTTCAACACCAAGTGTTGTGTGTACCCTGCACTCTCCCCCACATGTGCTCACGGAGACTCACTGAAACAAAAGCTGATTGTGGCAGGAAACTGAAGGAATTCGTGGGATGGTACTTGTCCCTTTGACGCCACATCCTCTCATAGTGCCACAGTCAGGACCCCTGGGTCAGGACATCGAAGTCCATAATGTCCTTATGTAGGTGTGAATTATTTCATATTGTTTTCCTTTTAGGAAAAACGGCCAGATTTAGTGCAGAGATAGTTTTCCATCTGAACTAGGCCTGAGCATCACTACAGCAACGTGCATGAAGCAAAACATGGATACTGTGTTTTTTTTCCCCTGCTGCTTCTCTTCCCACGTGGGACTGTGTGTTTTGAAAAAAATGTCCAATGCTAATAATTTCCTTGTGTCAAGTTAGTTTGTGAGGGACATGACATCTTATTCTCTCTCCCATCAAAATATTTTTCACAAAAACCATGAAGTTTTCAACACCCAAAGTTCAAACAAACATGATGACCGCACTTCCTGCGATGGCCTCTCGGTTCTGTGTTGACCTCAGGCCCCACAAACCTCTCCAGCTGATAGACTTAAAAATCTTTCAAACCACGTTTCGCAGCCCTTTACACTTATTCGGCGCAGATTAATGCAATTTGATGCAGAGGACGCACACTCCTCATGCAGCAAGCTTTCATAATAAAGCTCATTAAGATCACAAAAAGACCGAATCAAGAGTGTCCTGAATGCACACTAACGTCGAAAACAAAGCTCTGAAGGGATGGCACGGGCCCCAGGAGATCATTAACGGGGGGCGGAAAGGCATCGAGAGGCAGTCGGAGGTTAGATTGGCAGACACTTGCGTCGCCCCCACATAATGAGTCCCAGCTGTGCCACTCTCACTGTTTATGTTAGAGGAGCTCCACTGAAAACTTCCTCTCCATCGTCTCTTTACTGGAAACTTCCATCATCCTGACTTTTCTGCCGTTCTGTTGATCTGTTTATCCATCTGCTGTATTTCTCCACATCGTTTCAACTCGCTCTTTCTTTTCTTGAACTCCTTCTCAATCCTCTTACTGCATCTAATTTTCTATACCTCCCACACGCTCCCTCTCTCCTTGCTTATTCTCTCCCTTTTCTCCGTCCTCTGTGCCATACTGCCCCCCTTCTCCCAGATCCCAGGATCCTAATACATTTGAATTTATATTGATACATTTTCTCTCCCTGGGAAGATCCACCCCTGCTGCCCAGCCCAGGCACTTCCTCTTCAGTCAGGAAAGGAAGATCTGGAGGGATTCATGAGAGCTGAGCTGCTCCACATTATTCGTCATTACTCCCTCTCTCTCGCACTCTCTCCTTCCTTCTCAGGGCAAACTGCCCAGATCACCGCTACCCTAAGGAATTCACTGTGGAGAGATCGAGTGGGTGGCAGTATTGTGGTGATCAAGGTTTGGCCATGGCTGATTTAAAATAATCAGAACCTAAAGAGAAGATAGTTAGTGGACATGAATGATAAATCAAGAGGAGCTGTCCTCTTGGTTCTCTGTCAGGATAAATCATTAGCCATCTCCTCCTCTCCAAACACTTCACTACCTTTGTACTGGTCTCACCCTGCCCACATACTCCATATGTATTTTTAGCCGGCGCATGCTGGACCACAGTTTCATTTATGCAGTGGAAACAATAGACCAGGCATTGTATAATATGGACATAACAGGGCATATTTTCTGCAGATCACCTATGGGCACTTTATCTGTGTGTCAGCTGAGGACATGGAGCTGGACAACATTAATCAGTGTTCTCACTGCAAGTTTGTTTTCCACGAGCATGTAGGAGGTGAATCAGTGTGATAATACTGGAGAGCGCAATCATACAGGTTCTATAAACGTCTTCTAGGCCTGAGCTACGTGCTGCAAATGGACACTTTCACTCCAAAGTGAAACATGCTCGATGAATGCATCACCTATTGTGTGACTGAATGGTAAATCACAAAATGAAAACGTAATCGAGAGAGAATCTGAATTCGACAAAGGATCATTTACATGTAAGAAGAGGTTTCTTTTCAGAACTATTTTGTTACATTAACTTCTGTTACATTAGTACACTTTTTATGATTTGATGAAATTGCCTTCTTTTACATTAGTCACCATTAGTGACCCACTGCTAACATTATTTGAATGAAAATCTCACCCTGCATGCTCAAAATTTGGATGTTATAAATGACCGCAGTGACTCAGCTGTGTGTTTTCCATCTCTCTTCCATCATTCAAGATCATCACATGCCCTGCAGAGCATCATGTCACCCAACAACTGTTTCAGTATCTTCGTATTTACTTTAGTTTTGAAGCAGCCCACTGTGGTCTCACTTTAGATTTAATCAAATTAACACACAAACTGCTACACAGTGTGGTTTTCTAATCAAGAGCTCAAACTGCATCGGCCTCAATTAAAATAATTTAAAAAGGAGAAGCAAAGAGATGAGGATTTCCACATGGCACTAGTTATGAGATAAATACATATTTCTCTCCATCTCCTCCAGGAGGCTCTCGCTCCAGCTGAGGCTCACCCCCAGGCACGGTCTCAGTCGCAGCCCCAGACCGACCTCGTGCCACGTCTGTGCCATCTGGTGCGTTCTGACATGGGCTACGGCTTCAACCTCCACAGTGATCGGTCACGGCCCGGACAGTACATCCGTTCCCTGGACCCAGGATCACCTGCGGATCGTGCTGGCCTCCAGCCACAAGATAGACTCATTGAGGTAAAAAGAAAAAAATTTGCAGTATATGAAGGGTGTGCAGCCACTTATATGTGAAGGACTACTGTCTTTCTGTAGCTTGATAGTTATTTGTACAGTGTAAGCATATCGATCAGTACAGACGTTTGCCCAAATTTTCTCAAAGCCATGTAACGATTATCCCCCATAAATGTATATGAATATGTATGTTTCTCCATAATGCCCATCACTGCCTAACCTTTTGCTATTGGCTGCTCGACGCTGTGCACTAACCACTGTGTTTGCATAGGAGCTTGTTTTATTTATGTTCATATATACAGCAAACATGTGACAAAAGCTCTGGACACATAATTCAATTTGAAACTAAATCCAACAATAACAAATAAAGATAAATGATAATTGTAGTTTTTACCAAAATTAAATCTAAGGTTTCAGAAAAAAGTATACATCATTTCATGCACTTATAAAATGCAGATGTGACCCCATGTACTGGTACTGTCACAGCTGTAATTACAATGGCATGAGTCACACGTGTGTCTGTTGTAAGGGGTCGTTTTTCTAACAAATAACAGGACCTGGAGTCTGGAGTCAATCTTCACTTTATGATGGACTGCAGATCGCAGGGGCTAACGGGGGAGAGAGCTGGGGGGGTGTGTGTGCGTATGTATGCTTCCTTCGATAAAACGCTGACAGAAATGGAGACAGACAGTTTGTTGGCAGCAGGGAGTGGAGATGCAGGGACCAAAGAAAAGCGAGAGTCTGTAATTTACAGTCATAAACTTTAGAGGCCACTGATTTAACTGATTGAGCGTGAATGTTTTTTGTTTTGTGCTCTGTTGTATATAAAACAAAAACAAAAAAAAAACATGCCGACAGTAGCATCAACCTCTTCATGAACTGTGTACACACGCACACACACATTTTTATCCCTCCATTCCCATGACCTTTGACCTCACTGGCTGTACATCAGGGTCAACACCAGGCTCCAAAAACCATTCACTCATTTTTATCCAAAGTGGCTCATCGACATCAAGCTGTTGGATCTTGATACTAAGTACTTTATCTTCTTCGAGCAGTGGCATTAATAGGATAACTTAACACGTACATTTTTTGTGTAAAACTTTGGACTGTTGTGCTGCAATTATCTTTAATTTCCTGTTGGATACTGTTGGCAATACTTCATGAAATTTGAAACCCTCTGGTAAACGTGGTTTCACACCAGCCTCAAATGTAGCGTTTGGTTTGGCCCAAAAAAAAAACCCACTCCCTGGTGAGTTGGTGTGCAGGGGTGTGTGTGTGTGTGTGTGCGCGTGCGTGCGTGCGCTTGCTCATGATTGCTACCATCTTTGACCATGCGTCAAGGCAGCACTTGTGTTATCTGTCAGCAGATTGTTAGAGAGCTGAACAACCATGACAGATCTCTCACTCACTCACTCTCTCTCTCTCTCTCTCTCCCTCCCCCGTTCGCTCACTACCTCTCACCACGCCCCATTACACTGGAGGTGTATCAGCAGCTCACGCTGTAAAGGCTATAACGCGAGCTCAGCTTTCTGCCAACGTCTGGCACAAGCACTGACACCATTGAACGCCTCATCAGCTTCTCTGCTCTGTCTGAGCTCAACCGTGCATACTCCAAACTCCAAACATCACAATAGCGTGACATCAAAGTCCATACAAACTTGTGCCACACTTGCTTTCCCAACTGTCCCCACACACGCACTCGAGGTTAATGGGGTTCCTGATAGCCCACAAATAAACTCCACAGGGATTTGACAGCAGCTGACTCTCACTTACATCACAAAACAACACACACATCATCTTTGGGAGACCTTTGCCTTGCTTTGCCATCGTGACATTTACGTCTGTAGTTCTCTGCATGCATCCATTCCTCCCTCGAGTTGAATTGCAGTCACTTTGTGATCCCTTAGCCGCTCGCCTGGTGCAACTATTGTGTCATAATGCAAATACAAAGATTAAAAATCCACAACATGATCACAAAATAAACTCAACTAAGACGTCACAAAGGAAAACCTGACAGCTACTCTGGGAACATTAAATTTGTCTTGCAAAGTCAGAGTAACTGCAGCCAACAACCAGACCATACGGTTGCTGAATGATGCTTTGGTTAAACAGGTGTAACCTGGAGTTTCAAAAGGAAACAGTTCAGCTTATCATGTAAATCATTCATCACACCCAATTTCACTTCCTGCACTCTGCACGGCTAATACTTGTTTTTAATCCAGCCAACATTATGCTGAAATATATCCAGTGGACATCAGGGTGCTCCATGGCTTTGAGGGGACAGGCACTAATATCCACACGGACACACACACACACTAGTATCAGCAGATTTTTTGAGGAATAGTGCCGTGGGAAATAAGCTCCTGTACTGTTCCTGCAGCATGTATTAATTAGCGCAGTGGGCAGAAAACAGAGTGTATTATCTTGTGTGGGATGGACTGTTAATGAAGGGCTGTGAAACATGACACAACACCTGTTGTTTGGCCAAATACAAAGATGTTTGTTCCTGCTGTACCAAACTGTCCCTGGCTGACTGATGATCTGTCCATCCAGAGAGGAGAGGAGAGGTTCACATTTTCCCTTTGTGGAACTCATATATATATATATTTAATTTTTTTTTTTTTTTTTTTTTTTCAAGTTGCTTCAATCTCATTTCCACTGTGGTCATCCTTCCACTTTCCCTGAAATACGTGTAATACACTATTTTCCTTCCATCCTGTTTTCTTATTTCAGTGCCATTTTCCTCACATTATTGAGAGCAAAAGCAAACTTTAACAGTTGGCACACTTCTCTTGCCATCTGCCATGTCCCTTCTTGTCATAAAGAGTGAATTTTAAACGATTTCCTTCTCAGGACTGTGATACCTGAAACCCCCACCATAGCCAGAGCTCAGGATAGCCATCCATAATTGATTGTGTACCAATACTAACTTGGCGTTGCACAAGGCCGCCCACATCAGAAAAGCCACAGTCTAGACAAAGCTTTTGAAACACTGGCCTCCAAATGCATTCTGCATCTTGATAAGAAACAACAGGCGATTGTGTTTTGCTAGTAAGGTGTAGAGGCAACGTCGTGACTGTCAGACAGACCGTCACACGCAAACATATTCATAAAGTCTCTTTAGCTGTTCGAATGTCCAAAGCTCTAAAGAGGAGTTCCGACATCGGGGGTTGCTTGTTCAGGCTACGTTTTCCCAAGAAATCATGAATCATAACATGAGTTTGAGCAACGTTGTGCAGAGTGGTTCAGGCACTGAGACCTGAAGAAGCATCCACAATCAGTATGTTGATGCTTGGCTCCCCCTACTGTGTGCTCAAGCTTTCGGCATCTCACAACATGGCAACACTAAAAAATTTATTTCATTTCCTTTTTTGTAACTACATGTAAGAAATGCAAACGAAGTGAGACCTTTCCCACTTGCTGGAGGCAGGATCAATGCAAAAAGATGTCTCAGTTTGATATTTTGGTTTTTACTTTTTCATTGATTTCATTTCAAATTTGCAAAAGTTCACTTTTCACTAGTCATAATGAAGTGTTGAATGTAGATTGAGGATTTTTTTTTCTTTTTTTTTGCCAAAGACTGTAATGTTTAGATTAAAAAAAAGTAAAAAAAAAGCAAATAGTTTCAGTCATTGAACACTTTCTTCATGCTGTCGGTCTGTGTTTTCCAGGTGAATGGCGTGAATATTGAAGGCATGCGACATGCAGAAGTGGTGGCCTTCATAAAGAAAGGGGGAGATGAGACCTGGCTGCTGGTGGTGGATCCAGACACAGACGAACACTTTAAGAGGAGAGGGGTGATCCCCACAGTCAGCCATATCAAAGGTATGACTACACCACCCGTTGAAGACGTGCTGTATAAAAATTCTGGAGCATTTGGCTTTCTGTAATCTTTTGCGACACTGGATGGTAATTACAGGCATTTTATGTGGAAAGAATGGTTCTTAACAAATCTGTTATTCTCTCCTCAGAAAAAAACTTTCATTCAGACACATTTTCACATTTTCATTAATTTCTTTTCGAAAGCTCAGTTCTCTACATACATCACATTTTGGTTCCAACTATAATTATTACAAAATGACACACTTTTGTCTTTTCTTAGGAACTTGCTCAGAAGTTATTAAAAAAATTATACACCCTGAAAATAAAGTATTCAGAAGAAAAGTCAGGCTTGACTGTCACTGATTCCTGAACTGACGAGGGTGATACTCACAAACTTCACTGAGACCACACGTTGGTCCAGTACAGTGTACGACATAATCAAGTGATTTGTCTGAATTGTTTGATTATTTCCACAGATTATGATGGTCCGTCCATATCCAATGGTTCCTCAGGCCCTCAGATCAATGGTAGCTCCACCACACAGTCCATGAGGTCCACACGCTCTGACCTAAGCAGCCAGGGAAACAGCACACAGGTGTGTGTGTGTGTGTGTGTGTGTGTGTGTGTGTGTGTCTGTGTCTGTGTCTGTGGGCATTCATGTGTCATGCTGTGTTTGGGGCTTCACCTGAAAAGCTTTTTCCCTCAACCCTTCTGTGCCTGTTTCCCTGGTTGATAACTTTCTTTATCTCCGGTCTAGCTGGCAGACAACGAGGGCAGTCGCCTGCTGGACCCGTTCGCTGAGATGGGCCTGACTCTCAGTGCTACAGCAGCAGAGGAGAAGATGAAGGTCTATGCCAAAGAAAAGAAGAAGGCACCGCAGATGGACTGGATGAAGAAATATGAACTCTTCAGCAATTTCTGAGACAATAAACCTCCAAGAACACTTGTGAGACCAAAAGACAGAGCTGTCTGCGCTGTGGGAGAAGGTCTCTGTTTTTAGATGGATCATATTTTTTTCCGAGACAAATAGCTAAAATGACACAAATCCAAAGGAAGTCATTTTTGGAGCTTAAAGGGAAAAAAACCTAAAGTTGCCGAATGGATTTTACCTTTTCAGCCACTTCAGACTTCTCTCTGACGACTAAGGCAACCCCATCAAAGTACAACAAAATACCGACTAACTGCGAAGACTGTTGCTAAAGTCATATCGTTAAGAGGAAGGATCCTCTTAAAAAGCTTCAGACACTGACTTGTATCAGATGGAAGCACGACAGAAGAGCATTCACAAATCAACCAAAATCCCCATCACTTTTTCTGCATTAAATCAGCCCAGCCTCTCTGTAACCTCCCAGAGACTACTTTTAGAAAAACTGGGCTTATTTTTATATTTAAAAGGTATGAAGAACTATAAGTAAACAGTATCCCATTATCGTGGACTGCATTTGAAATTGTTTTACGGACACTCTGACAAGAATGATTGTGGACATTTTGGGCGTTTTGTCTGATTTAACCCAAACTCAGCAGAAGATCACTGTGAATGAGCTGAGACTGTCCACCTCCGGCCCACCAGAAGCTTTGATGATGACTGACAAAAAAAACAAGCACACCGTGTGTATATCTTCTTTTGCATTCAGCGAATGTCAGTTTAAGTGCAGAGCTGTTTCTTGATCACATTAGCTTTTTTTTTTTTTTTTTTTTTGCATAAGAAATGGTTACACCACTGACATTAAAAATGTGTTGATGAAGGAAATGATGGAAACTGAAACTGAGGAGAGAAGTCTCTCAGTGCAAGCAGCATCACAAACACGTTTTACATTGTAGAGAGCTTGATGGCACAGTAGGGGGCAAACTTACATCACAAGTAAGATGCTTCTTTGAGCAATTACACTGAAGGGAGTAAATGTTCATCCAAATTTCATTCATCATTTCACAAAATGTCCATGAAACAGAAATCCATCAAAGGAGATGTGGAGGAGTGAAAAGGAGTGAAACTTCGTCATCTCCAGTAATATGAATGTAGTTGAATGAGAAATGAACTGGATGTAAGATAAACATGACACTTTTTTTCTGTAGTTAAAATGTAAAAATTTATACCTAACTGTGATATGAAAGCAAGGTGGAAATTGTGAAGGCAAGTAGCTGAGATGATTTTATAACCAGTCCTGAAAGAAAATTTAGTTTAGTTTGCTAAGACAGCAACTAAATCAGTATTAAAGACAGAACAGACTACAGGTAACTTCATTTAGGAAGAATTCTCCAAAATATTTTAGAAAAACAGCTTAAATGGGATTTTCCCAGATAATATTAGTCAAGTGGATTCAAAGCTTTCAGTGGCTAATGTGACAAATGTGAGGCAAAAGGATGAGATGATGCTTTATTGAGTGAAACTGTCAGATTTTCCGTTCAAAGGGATAGTTCCAGTTTTGGGAAATACACATATTGGTTGTATAACGTTAATCAAATCCATTACCAGCTTCTCTTTTCTTTACTTTTTTGCAAAAAAAAAAAAAAAGTATGAATACATTATTAATAATAATAATAATAATAATAATAATAATAATAATAATAATAATAATAATAATAAATAAAGTAAGTAGCCATTTGTAATCAGCAGCTTTGGCAGATTAAAAAAAAAGAGAGATAACATGTTAATTTAGGTAGATTTTTGTGAACAAATATTGTACTGTTTCAAGCCGTTGTGTTAAGCTAAACTAACCCAGTATTAGTATAGCTTTATATTTACTGCACAGTGAGGGTGGTACATGAATTTACTCACATAACTATCCTACAGTAAACAAATATGTGTGTTTGCCAAAATACTGGATCATTCCGTTAAATAAGTTGCCAGGAAAGAAAGTGTGTGTGTGTGTGTGTGTGTTTGTGTGTTAGGATGGGCTGCAGTGGGACTAGCAGACCCACAGAGTGAGGTCAGAGATGCTCTGGAGGATCGGGTGAAAGAGATTGTGGGAGCCATGGAGCTTACTGAGGATTATTGTGTACACACACAGGGACAGCTGTGATGCACATGCTCAACACACTGTGTGTGAGTTTGTGCGCAGAGGAGATATCCATGCAGCAACGCAAATTATGCCGATCTGATGTCTAAGAAGTGAGACTGAGGTGGAGAAATGTCACCCCGTGGTAAACTTTTCTGTTTTTGTTGCCCTTTAGTTTTATTTTACAGAGCCCCAGCCTAAAGTTGTGTCTTGACTCACCTCTGAACATCAGTCTGTGATGATGATGTAGGCTTTGCTCTCTCTACTGTCACAACAAAGCACATGTATATGCAGTAAAATATACAGTATATATGGCAAGTTGCATTTTTTTCAATAAAGTGTGACAGTTGCGTTTTTGAATATATTAAACTTTTGTCATTATCTCTCATGTCTTCTCTCTTTCTTTCTTTCCTCTTCACTCTTGAGAGCTCAATATTTAGTTTCCCATCTCTCAGCACTTTGCTTTGAACATCTTTGCAAAAAATGAAACTGTGAGACTGATCTCTTTCTCCCCCGTTCCTGTTTCCTCTGCCTCCCCTTCAACTCTCGCCTGGATTACAGTGCCGGCGTACAGTTTCAGCCTGTTCTCAGAGTCCTCCACCAGCCAGCTGCTGGGAGCTCTCAGGCCAAACAAAGGTCAAACAAAGGTCAAAAGTGTTTGTGTATGAAGGTGGTTAGGAAACTGTGCATGTGCTTTTACAGTATGCGGATTGTATCACCGTCTGATTGTGTCTGTGGTGAACAGCAGTGGTTGAATTTCATCAGTATCTGTCTGCCAATCTGATGTCTTAATTCTTGGTGAGACATTGATGTTAGAGGTGCATTGATCTTGAAAAAAAAAAAAAAATCAGGAGACGCTTTAGAGGTCTAATTAGAAAAATGCTTTTAACATTTCACAAGTAAAATTATGTATTGGACAGAAAAGTAGCCAATTTTATTCTATATGACTTTATACACAGTTTACAGTTTAAATATGGATGCGTCAGTGTGCAGGGAGTATTTTTCTGGTGTTTTTAATTGATGTTAAATTGTTTAAACTACTAAATGATTGACACAGTAAACTTCACACATCCATACTAATTTTATAATAATATAATAATGTAATTCTACTTTTTTTTTTTAAATCTTAACTATATTTGAGAAGTGTTGGATAGTTCAAATTCTAAACTGAAACAGTTTGAGAAATCACAGCACTTTTCGTTTCTGCTGCATTTCAGAGGCAGAATTTTTATTTAGATGTATTTCTTAAAAACTACTGAAATTACTGGCTTCTTTATAGATTAGGATTAATAATACTTTATTGGACAACTAACTGTCTCTGGATGGACTATCTGCAACATTAAAGTAATGTATGAATGAATTCATTCAACAACAGAAGATAGAATATTTTGGATACTTTGGCACACTGAGTACTTTTGTCGTTTTTTGAAAATGTGTGTTTTGCAAACTTGTATTTGTATACTGTGTGATTGCCTTAGTAAATGAACTTCAACCGCTGATTCTTAGATATCTGAAACATGTCTGAGTCGGTACATATTTATCGGAAAATGGACAATCCCAGCATAACCAACAACAGCAAAAGAAATAAATAAATAAATCATCCAAAATAAAATACTGCCCGTCCACTAGGTGGCACATCACCAGCATTTTACACTCAGGAAGTAGGCCAAATGGTGATAACATGGGGCTGTGCTTACATCCAGTGCCCTACCTGATCTTTGTCAAAATGTAATGCCACACGTGGACAAATTATCCAGCTCCCTGGAGGTTAGAGCGAGGCCGAGCAGTGACGGCAGCACATGAAAGAACGGGCCCAGTTCAAAGCTGCCTGCAATTTAGGAGCAGTAAAAGCAGAACAGAGGCAGAGAATAGAGCCACAGGTGGGCACTTTCTGTTTAGCCCGTCTCAGCCAATGCAGGCAGTTTTACTTACTATTGATGATAGATGATTGCTTGTCACTCACCCTTGTTTTTTGTTCTCCAGCAGCCTCTCTGGACTTTTAAGTTTTCAGTTTAAACAATTTTCCACAATTTTTTTTTTACCTGTGTTTTTTCAGCCTTGTTTTTTTTTTTTTTCCCCCTCTTTCTTTTTTATTTATTTTTTTGTCTGTTGTTCCTCCCTCTGGCCTCCAAACCTGCTCAATGTCCCTCATCCCTGGTGAAATCCCATCCAAGTTACAGTGCCACCCCTTTAACAGAGCACGGGCTGCCCAGGATGCAGCGGTGCCCACAAGGAGAGAGAGAGAGAGACCAGATTCTGAGAGTGAGAGAGCGATGGGGAAAAAGATAGGGGGGGGGTTCATCCCCATGGCAACTTTGTGTTTTTTGTTAGTGCTCGTGAGTCAGACAGGCAGTGACTCACAGTCAGGAGGAAACACACACACACACACACACACACACAGTCACATTCATACTCATACTCCCACTCAGTCGAAGGGAAGCCAAATAAGGACAGCTACACCAACAAGTACAGAGAGCAAGAGCGAGAGGGCAGGGGAAAGAAAAGAGAGGGGAATTAGTTTGAGAATTTGTACAAACCCAGAAAAATCAAAACAGAAACAAACAAAGGGAAAAGGAAGAAAGAGGAAAGGAGGAGAGGCCGGGATGGGAGGTAGCATGTGCCAAAATGAAAGGAAACCAAGGAGCCAGAGGGCACGAGTGCGGGCACATTCTCTCTCCCAAGAGCACCCGTCACATGGGTGGGGGGAGCGGAAACAAACACATAGACACACCCAGTTTTTGCACACCTTGGCTTAACTTACTAAACCAGCCATTTATTGTCTGACGCCTAAACATGTGGGAAAGCGACCAAGCTGTGCACAAGAAAGTTTGCATTTATTTTGCAAACCGGGCAAGAAGTGGAAAATTTAACCACTTTCTCAAAGCTGAGCTGAGAGCCAAGGCCAGTCCCATAATGTTTATAAATTGTGAAAATAAGTAGTTTGATTACTCTTGCCTTAGTCATCTGTTTCCTCTGACTGATGGGTCTATTTTCCCATGACCCGCTGCCTGCTGTTAGAGTTGACGAGTCCTTTAAATGATGAGATGACTAACTTTATTTACACTGAGGCCACTGCAGGTTTATGTGTGAGTAGGCTATGATTTACACACAGTTACAGGCCAACCTGCTCAACCCACACTAATTTGGTGTTTTGGCTGCCAAAGACCCTGACAGAGCGGCAGAAAATAGACCACCGTGCAGACCCCTCCACACACAGATGCATCTGTGTGTTTTTGCTGTTTCAGTTAGATGTTGATATACTGCAAGTTCCCACCACCTGTCATCACTGAGCTGACTGCTGCCCCCCTCTCAGGGGCTTCCTGACCCTCTCCCTATTTTTCTTTCAATCATTTTATTGTCTCTCTCATTCTGTTCAACTCATTGAGCCAGAGCTTAAATGCTACCAAATGTAGCTGCTAACAAAGCATTATTGTACTGGAATATACAGCACTGAATAATTGATTGTATCTGACGTATAACCATATAAATTCAAATCTAATAAACATGTCTCTGCCTTAATTTCATCCTCCTTCTACCTCTCTGCTAGTTCAAGTTCAGCTCAACCAGCCAATCAGAGTCCAGTGTCTCCTTGATCCTTGTCAGGTTTATCTCCTCAGAGATGATATGAGACATATCCCCTTTCCTCCAACAGCTGTGGGCAGCTTTGCTTCCCTTATTTTTTTTTTTTTTTTTTTTTTTTGTATTAATTCTTTTTTTTTTTCTTTTTTTTTGGGGGGGGGGGGGGGGTTGGGGGGAGTTTCACAACACAAGAAAATGTGTTCGGTCTTCCTTTTTTTTCCCCCCCTCCAGCATGCCTAAGAACAGATCCTCCCTCGTGCGTTTTCATCCCATAATTGACATCATGCTGCCCACACACAAAGCAGGTGAAGAGCAGGTGGAGAAAGCACAGTTTGGAGGTTGGAGGTTTTATCAGGGAGAACCTGAGCAGTCAAAGGTCACCACTAAGTGGGCAGGCCAGCTGGGAAAGGGTGTTACGGGCTGATGTTGGAGCTGGCGGGCTAACGAGGGAGGGTGGGGTGTGGTGGGGGGCTGTAAAGGGTACAGGAATTGGGGAGAATGTGTGTGCCTGTTAACACACAAGTGATTAATGAGACGGAGGAAGTCACCCGGCTGTGTGTCACTCCAGATGATGTCAGCGGTTGAATGGAGGAACAGAAACACCATATGGCTACAGATAGGCTTCCTCTCTCATTGACCACCACAAATAAACACAGAAGATTACTGTCTTACATGTACAGTATGCTACTTTTAATCAGTTCCTTAAACGGAAAGAGAGCAACATATCCGCAGGACATGTTTCACAACTTCACTTCATTCTAAATATTTTTTACTGATGCATCGTTTCTTCTTCCTCCTTTTTGCAGCTTAGGTGCCAATACCAGCCATTACTCCCAAAATGCACAACCAATGTCCCCTGAAATAAGGAGAGACTTATCCCACTCTTGTTGGGATTTTGTTTTGTTTTTTCCAGTTTGATTTTCTAACCAAAGTCCTGAATAGTCTCCCATTTAATGTGAAGTGAAGAGCTGACTCTCATGAAGACTACGTACAGACTGCTCTTTTTTATATGTAAATGTTGTCATGGCTATATGCAGCTAGAGGAAGCCAGGAAGGGCTGCAGACAACACTTAAGGAAACTACATCCGAATTGGGTTTATGGTTTTAGAAAAGCATTTAATCTATGTTTTCATTAATAGTTAATATTCTCCCCAATAAATGCTCAGATTGAATAAAATGAACGATGTGGAAATAAAAAAGATAGATCTTTTTATAAAGGAATCTGATATTTGTAAATTAATTAATAAAAAGTAAAACGGATCAAGAGATATTATTGTATACTGAGAAAATACCCTGTTTATTTTCTTATTCACTGTACCCCATTGTTTTCCCCCATACTTCCTACTCCAAAGAGAGGGGAAGATGGAGAAAGGACACTGTGATCTGAAGCATATCTGTTTTTAATCTGTCCTCTCCTGCCTCCGTGCTATGAGCTCAACTCAAGAAAATCCACCTCTGTTTTGTCTGTGTTTGTGTGTCCTGAGAATTCGCCTGTTTACCAGGTTTCACCACCGGCCAGACCTGAGCAGCTGGACCGCTACACATTTTGGCAGCTGTATCTTCAGCTGGCAGGACAACACTATGGACGGATGGATGTCAGCAAAAATGCCAAACAGATATCGATATCTAAACGGTCAGAAGTGACCACAATCATAAGAGGGAGCAATGGAGGGGAAGAGGTTTTGTTTTGTTTTTTTTTTTTGGGAGGGGGTGCAGGTACAGGAAAAACTAAAGAAATGAGTCACATCACGCACAAGTGTTTCAGATTTTGTCAGGGAACAAACTGGCATGGAGAAGAAAAGGAAAGCAAGAGGGGTATCAGTCAAGTAAACGAGGGGATTGAGGACAGAAGAAAAGTGAGCACAAGGGGGATTTGTGAAGGTGGTCTGGGCAGGATATTTTTAGCATGTGAAGTGGGAGAGGGCGGAATCTTCTCAAGGGGTTTTTCCAGAGGAATATATTTAGAGTTGGGATGTGTAAAAAAGACAGAGAGAGAACAGGAGAGATGTGCACTGTACACTAATGTCCATCTGATGTAACAGTCCGCAATAGGACCACACACATTCCTTTTTCCTGTCTCTGTGGCACTGCCGTCGCTAAATCCGCCACTTAGTCATTCCCTTCATCACACACAAAGCACACAAACATGTACAGCACGCATGTAATCCGATACCCGAATAATAGCTTATATAGACATGAATACTTCAATAAATAAAATTACATTTTTCCCCCTTCAGCTCACATTTACAGGCCTCTCACAAACCTCAAACACACAGTGAGCACGCACAATCATGACCCAGTTTCCCAACAGGGGAGAAGCTTCTTGACTGTGAACGCCCTGTAGATAGGTCGAATATTTAGACCAGTCGATGCTCAACAGCTTTTCAGCACATCAACTAACACCAGGCATTCCAGACACCGCAAATCAGACAGTGATTTTCCAAATACTGAAGCAGCTAATGTGGTGAACAGTCGAGAGGGAGCAAGAAAAGAGGGCGACAGCTGAAAAAGCAATGCTAATAATAATGAGAGAAATGAGAGAGAAACAGAGAAAGAGCCATGTGGTCTCTGTACAGCTTGCTAAGGATAATAGCATGCATGCTGGCTGGGGCCGACAGAGAAGGAGAGGGAGAGAAGAGAGCGAGCACTGAGCCGCAGTGACGCCATTGTGGTTCCACAGCACTTCCTGTCTACTGCCACAGTGTTTGTGTGTCTTGTCTCCATGGTAACTGCCAATACATAAATACCAGAGAGGTAGGAGAGAGGGAGAGCGAGAGAGAGAGAGAGAGAGAGAGAGAGAGAGAGAGTGGAGGGAAAGAGAAAATAAGGACAGAGCCGTTTAAAGTCAAGTGGATCCATTCGGTGACTCCTAACTGGCTGCTTTAAGTTCATGCTGGTCTTTTGGTGGACTTTATGACTGAGGGCTGGACCGGTTTCCACAGACCAGTCCAGCAGGGATGATGTGTAGAAAAGTTATGACCTCAAATGTCCCAGGATTGGGGGACGACGAGGCCGGGAATGGGGGGAAAGTGCCTGAGGCTGCTCACTCAGGGTGGAGCTGAGGAGGAGGAGGAAGTGGATGAAGGGTTGACAGGTTGATTAAGGAGGTCACCGATTAGTTGACAGGTAGCTGGAACCAGGACCAATACATCTGAACGGCATACTTAGCACCGACGCTATTTATGTTGATTAGAAGGAGCTGAGATAAACCTGATCTCACAGTTTCTGTTCCAGAAAACTTTGTTTAAAATCCCATTTTTAGTTTCAGTCTACAGTGTGGCTAAATTCACAGAGTATGTTGAGCTAAAGATGGAAATTCTTTTGAAAATGACGTGAGATCTTCAGTTGCTTAATATTTCATTATTTAGCAGCTTCAGATGAGCATTGGTGCCCACGAGCCGGACGCCACTGCAGGTTAAATGCCACAGCTCAACAAAAGAGGCGAGTCTACGGCCGGATCAAGCGTAGACATATCTGTAGTAATGTCGGGACAGAGTTTGTGTAGCCACGCTGCTTCAGTCATCACATTTGCATGAGACCTGCAATTGTTTCGCATGCTAAGAGATGGGCAGTAGTTTGATTCTTTATATATATCAAGTTATATAAATAGCATCTGCTGTCCTGGATGGTCATTTGTCTTGGTTTAGGGTGCGGCATACAGTTCAGCAGAAACCACCACCCCAGATCGCTCCAGGTCAGCCTGAAGCTCCTTCAGTGTTTTGCATTTATTTTTTCCACAATCTGCACCAGCCTCCTCTCATTGAGTTTCTTACAGCACCACATCCCTCCCTAGCAAAATTTTATTTATTTATTTATTTATTTATTTATTATTTCTGAAGCTCTCAGTCTTTCATGTCTTGACTGTAATGGAAAAGAAACCAGAACCAATCAGATCATTTTTGTATCAATCTGTTTTTTATTTTGTTTGAGGAACTAATTTATTCTTCCAAAGGCTGCCAATAATTGCTTTTTTCTTTTGTATTATCACTATCACTACTATCACTATTATATAAGTTTGCTTTTTTTTTTTCCTCGATCACATTAGATATTTCATTCAAATATTATATAAGAATAATTTGCTTTCATAAATTTCTTGGGATAATTAAGGCCAAAGAACTTAGTGTTGACAGGATCCCATTGAGGATTTTATTATTACCAACTTGAAATGCAGGTGTGCCAATTTGGTGAAGGCAATCCATCTATAGGACTTGGAAAATTTGTTGATTCTGAATGCATCATAGAGAATGTGTTTATTTTCTTCCAAATTTTATTCTCAGATTATACAAGAATAAATAAGGTAATATTGTGGTTTGGTTTAGAGAGACAGTTAAAAAGACAAGACACGAGCGCAGTCAGGCTTTTGTGCATGAATCAGTGTGTGAGAGCAGTTCTCTGTCTCCCTGTAGAAACTGTTAATAAGAGAGTGTTTGTAGCCAGCGTGTCTGGTCAAATAAGGGGAGCACTGATACCTCTTGGATCAGCTGGCACTACTCGAACTAATTTTCCCGTTTTCCTGCATTTCTTTCTCTTTCCAAAACCATTTTCCACTGCTTGTTGCATAATTGGCCCTGACTCACCATGACAACCAAATGGAAGTTTATTCTTTTTTTTCCCAGACCCTGTGGCCTAGATTGGAGTCAGTTACTGTCATCTGACTCAGTGTCTAAGATGGTCACTGAGGCAAATGTCCTGTGTGACTGGATGACGCACAAATATCTACAAACACACACAGAGTAGACACAGCTCAGTAAAGCATGCATAAAAAGCACGAATACAAAGACCTGTTTTAAAATATGCGACATGCTTCACACATATCTGCTCTCTGAGGTACGACACAGAGGGAGAATATGCTGCTGAGCATGTTCCTCAATGAAACACTGGATGACCATAACACAGCTCCACCCTGACTCTGCTCTGCAGTCAACAGAGAACTGAAAGATTGGACTTCCATATTATGGATATATACTTGTGCGCAAACCTCAGATACACACACTGTCATACAGGCACGCAGTGGAAACATATCAGTCTGGCTTACATATCACTCTGTTCTATGTAGAGTTGATATTTCATAGACCCATAAAGAACAGATTTTGGACTGTGGGGGGGGGGGGGGGCAGAAGGCTTTCTTTCAGCATGGCTTTCCAAATACCATGATGCTCACTGCCAGTAGGAACAAATACAGAACATTGCACACCCGAGTTTTCTCTCAGCAACTTTGCATTGTTGTAAAAAGTTTCAAGGCATGGCTTCAGTTTTACAGTTTCATGCCAGGTTTCTTCTGATCATATCAGCCAGACTAAAGAGAAGACAAAACGAATGAAAGTTATCTGATGAGTAAGTTTTGAGAGCATCTTTGCTCAAAGTGGTACCAGCTCAGTCATTTTAGTTTTGCTGTTGGATGTGACTAATATGCTAATTGAAACATCTAAGAGACTATGCTTTTACATTTAGACCACGAAATGGAACGGGAAACCTTTTGGGGGGTTATCACATGTACGACCCATTCAGTTCTTTACAATATCCAGCTCGTCCTGCCATTGAGACTTTTTACATGGCATGAAAAGATTAACAACGTTTTGCCAGACATTTCTCATCTGCAGAGGAACACTTCATTCTCACAGTCACTCATCCCATATGCAACTTTTGCAGACTAGCAATCAAGACAGCTACAGTACTCATTACACTCAATTCTGTTCCATCTGTTATGCAAAGTTGTAAATCCCCAGTGAAGACAACATAGAAACTGAGGTCCGTAAACAAAACATTATCCTATCTGAAGATAAATGATGTGTTGTGGTCATGTGTCTTACTGGCAGAGTAATTTCTGTAAGCTGGGCTGTATGTGTTGCTAAGAGACACATTAACTGTGTGTGTTGTGTGGAATGTGTGACGTCCACGCTCTCTCAGGGGCGTGGTCGTCTGTGGAGGACTTTGCCACTCGCACACACCCAAAGGCTTCAGGGGAAGAAGGGGAAGTCGTAAAGCCTCTAATAGCCCCTCTCAAAAGCTCATGTTACTGTCTCTCTGTTGGGGGATTTTGGGGAGAGACGGGGGGTCCTGCGCTTGACAGGTGCGGATCAAACCAAGCTCGGACACAACCTCCTCATACGCACAAATACAATTCAACCTGCTGCTGTTCTGAAGTTTTCTGATAGAAAAGTTCTGAAATTATCATTGGTGCTGGCTGATTTGTATCACAGTTGAGTATTACTGATTATTTTATATCAGTAAAAAAAAAAAAAATTAGTTTTGTCACTTCATGAACCGTAGCACATTGAATTTTACATTTTTTCTGCAATCCATCAATCTGTTTCACCAAAAACAATTTCTACATTGAAATACTGTCTAGATTTAGGTCAGTCAATTCATCATGCTTTACCTCTATGCGTGGTTGACCATGATTTTGCTCCTGTGTCCTACTTTAAGTCCCTCAATCAGCATAAAAGCACAGCTTGAAAGTTCATAAAACAAGAGACAAGACAGTTGTCACAACACCTACTTAAGCATAAACGCCATTTACTGCTGTAGAAGTGATAAGACGACATCTTTACGTAGCTTTGTTATGGCATGGATGTGTGTGTATGCAACGTTAATTCCTTTGCTTCTTTTTGCTGCACACACATTTTTATTTATGGCTCTTGTATGTGACTTTTAGCTTGGTTGAATATTTCTTATACATCTTTGCTAATCAATCCCCTTTATTCTGTTCTTTAGAGTGGAAGAAAGTGTGCAAGATAAATGTGGTCAGAGAGGATATGATCCCTATAAGCATCAAGAGATGATTAAAAATCGCTGTTGGTCTATAGAGCATCTCCAGTGCACAAGACAGAATAACAGACCATCTATGTGTGTGTTCAGTAAATACTGCACATTGAGCTCAGTCCTCTTCCTGCCTTCTATTGACTAAAACAGCCTTTGCTCATTTATTAGCAGCTGTGCGGCCAATTATCTCCCTGCCCCCTTTCCTGTGTTCTAACAGCAGCCTTGGCCATGCACAGGGGAGGAGAGGGAGGAGATGGGAGGAGGGGGAAGACAAGGGAGAGAGGGGGAGGGCTCCTCTCCTCTGACATCGTCATAAAGGAATCCCCTGCACTGGGCTGGGCCCGCCCACTCGCTTACTCTCAGCCTGTCTGGATGCCAGACACACTTGCGTTCACAAACACTCCTGTCTGCAGAGCCGAAGAAGAAACAGACTGACAAGAGAGACAAAGAGGGAGACACAGTGAAACTTTTAAGGATGGAGAGACTGAGTGAGTGAGTGAGTGAGTGGAGGAGGGGAGGCGGGGGGGGGGGGGGGGGGGGGACGACAACTGTGAAGTTCAACTTCATAGCGTGACACTGGACAACATGAGGACAGTGAACATGAGACAGAGGAGGGAGTAAAAACTGTTCTCTCAGGTAAGTGCAGCATCGCGTCTGCCTCTTCTCTTCTTTATTGTTGCCTTTTTACTGTTTTATGCCTTTTTATAATCCAGCAAATCAACTGTGCACTTTTCTTTTACTTTTTAAAAACATTTTTTTTGCTGAACCGCTGGTCTTCCACAGAGAGCCACTTCGCACTCACGTCGCAGCAATTCCTGCAACCTGTTGATCAGGCCAGACGATCACACAGAGTGAGAGTAATGTGTGCCCGCTGTTCAAATGTGCTATAATATTGGCACTGGAATATTGCCCTGGTCTGAGCTCTGCCTCTGCCTGGACTGGCTCTATTGCAAAGGTCAGACGTAAATAGTTCCTTTGAATGGGACGGTTTAATTTCTGTCTGTCTGTCTGAGTGTCTGTATGTCTGTTTGACTGAAGGATAATATCACCACCCATCTCAATGACTGTTTGTCTGTCCTCTTTACCAGCTGTCTGTTCAGTCATTGTCTGGCTATGTGTGCCATCTATCTGTCTACATGTCCATTAGTCCTTGTGCCACTCTGTGGGCTGTTGCTGGCATCACAGGTCATAAAAAGTTCCCTAAAGGCAACCAATAGAAGTAATGGTAGTGGTGAAGTGAGGCCGGAGCCGCTCAAACATTCCTCTCATTGTTCAGAGGCCCTGTAAGTCTGTGAGCTCCCAAACCTCCATGAAAGGAAGGGAATCCAGCAGCTACTGTAGCTAACCCAGTTTCAGCCACAGTTCAGGGCCGGCTGCCTCTGCCTTCCTGTCCGCCGTCCTGTCTGCTTTCCCTCTGGGAGTGCTGGCAGAGGCCAAATTGGGCAGTGGAGGACAGAAATGGAGCTGAAGGAGGACGGCATTAGACTGAAGCACAGCAGAACGACGAGATAATAATGTGTTAATTTAGCCCAACTGGGGGCGAGAGATGGAGGTCTGTTGCTTTGCTTTCAGTGCGAGTGACTTTAGATAACCTCTGCACCAAAGGACATGGGAAAGAAGGGAGACGGGTCTGCAGTATTGTTGTTCTTCCTTTTTTCAATGAGGAATTATGACGTTGGAATACCAGGGAAGGCCAGGTGGATGGATGCATGAATGGATGGATGGATGGAGGAAAGGAGAACTAGAAGGGAGAGAAGGTTGGGGATTTAGTACTCAAGTTTTGGCTTTGATGGGGTGTCTGAGTGGGTGGGTCGGCCCAGCAGCAATCAGTAGGAATGGGCCTAGGCTCAGGAAACCATGGCGCAGTGGAATAAGTGTATGTATGTGTGTGTCTGCATCCATTTGTGCATGTGTGCTTCAGTGACAGCAGGGCGGCTGTATACTAAGTACAGGGCTGGTGGTGGTAAGGGTGTTTGGCAAAGACTCAAGCTGTGGATAGGGTTACACGCACTGGGAGCAGACCACGGGCTTGGGCTGGGCCCTTCACTGCTGAGGCTAGCTTTACAGCCCAAAGAGACTTTGAGCTTTTCTCTCTCTCTTTTTTTTTTTTTTTTAAATCCAAAGCTGAAAATAAGTCTTTACTCTCAACCTAACCTTCTACATGCAGCGTGTTCCATTGATTTCAGGCCAGCCAACAAACGTTTGCCTTTGATTCGGGAAACTGCAGTACTGAAGCAGGCCCATAGAACACAAATCCTTGTCTGAATGTCATTGAATGTCACGGCCTCAGCAATAATTATGCCCTCACACGCAATATTAAACAAATACATACCTAGACACAGACTCTGTCTGCTTGCAAGAGCAGTAGGGTGTGGTTTCACATAAGGTGTGCAAGTTCAAAGATCTAAGTTTAAATTGACTGGATGTGTTTGCATTTTCCACTGTTTAATTGCTGCTTCTATAGCTGAGATTATGGCTGAATTAGTGTTTGGTCAAAGTTTGGTTATCTGCTATTCCACCCCGGTGTTTTGTTAATTAGTCACATTGAAGATGAAAGAATTACTTTGCAGAGGAAACTGAACCACAGATTCTGCTGCGTCAGGTGTCTTTCCTCTCCATGCTCATCTCCCTGCCTTTGTGGACTCAGGTGATCTAGTTGCTGCAGTTATACGTCCACATTTTCACCCTTTGCCCTCTCTGCACTAATCAGGGCATGTGTGCTTAATAATTGTAATGAATACAACAGCAATTATGAAAAGCAAATGTGGCATATTTACACTTTAAGAAAGGAATTCAGACATTATTGTAATCCTCGCGCTCCACTGTTGACATAATGTCTCCAGCCATTTGATCTAGAGAAATTGATTTCACGTGAAGGTGAGATTGGAAACAAAGTGTCGTCTGTGAAATTCTCTGATGTAATGGAAGGATACTAAAATTTCATATATTTCATATGGATGCATAATAATTAACATGTACAACAGCATTGCTGAGTTAGCCTTTTGCTCACCCTGCTCACAATTTGCTCTGTGAACAATTTCACAGCTTGGAGGTGTGAATGATGTCAGATCAGTATGTATTCATACGCCTCCTGGTTAATGGGACAGAGTGAGAACCCGGCTAACTCGCAGCCCATGTTTGCCCGGCAGCCCACTGACACAATTGTGTTTGTTTATTGATAGTGAGCATATTGTGTTCACGGAGGCAGATTGTTTCTGGCCTGAGCACGAGTCCAATCCTTAATGCATCTGTGTGCATGTACCCACACCCACACACACCCACACACACCCACAGACACACAAGGGCACAGGGAGGAGAAGATATGTGTTAAAAAAACAAGGGGTTGAGATCCAGCTGTCTCAACAGAGGCTTTTCCACTTAACTGTGTGCCCTTGTGTAAACGGCAATGTCAATTCTGAACTCAGGCTGAAGAGCAGAGAAAAAAAAGCCAGTGGCCACGTCTACATTTGGACCTCCATACGTCCAGCACACAAATATAAACGTAGAACACACACGTAGTGTAAACTGCACACCCTAAAACCATCAAAGCACCCACACACATGGCGTGAGCCACGAGGACACTTAGAAACTTAGTTTGACTGTATGAGGGTACATCTGCTGGAGATCATCACTCTGTGATGCCAATTTTCCTATTCTACGCCTTCATCAGGATGCAGCATGTTGGCACAATTATGAGCTGCCAATGAGTTGCTGCCCACATGGCAGAACCATATGATTATTTCTAACCATAATAAACAACCAATTTGAGAGGAGTGTAACAACAGAATTGCCTGGTTCCTTAAAAAAAAAAAAAAAAAGGCGAGACCAAAAGCAAAAGTGAGACATGTTGAGAGTGTTTGAGGTGAGGTGTTGGACTAGGACACTGTGCGTCAACCAGAATGCCGTCATTACAAGGGAAGGGAAGGAATGAGCTCATAGACATTAACGGCTGCGGGTTTGACGGGGGGAACGCAAAGGGGAAGAGAGAAACCGATGGAAAAGATGAAAAGGCAGAGAAAATAACACACGAGATGAGCCACTGCCAGATGAAAGGATGGCGGGATAGAGGGTTTAGGTTGATGGAGGAGAAGAGTTAAAGAGGAGTTAGCGTGCTGTCTTTGATGGGTGCTGAGACCTTAAACAACCTTTTTTTTTTTTGCGTTAAGGCAGCACAAGTTATTGTGACCATATGGAGACTGGTCTTGGGATGCATGTTGAGTTTAAAAAAATTAAACCTAAATCAAAAAAATTTATGGACACAAAAAAAATTGAGGAAAAAAAACCCCAAAACTTAATATGTAAAGAACCACTTTACGTAGCTATTTTCACTTTCCACAAACTGAATGACTGAAAATGCTTTACAAAATTGAACTGCACCACAATGTTAAATTACGCTGATCTAGGCTGCAACTCATAACGTTGCCTGCTGTGAGTCAAAGAGAGACGTCCACATAGGATATAAAGCGAGACCAGACAGACGAAGGACCAGCGGTTTTGTAATTTCTTGCCAATAGCAGCAAAATCACAGTGTGTACTGAGTGGTTGTAATTTGGTATTATTGGCTGATTGAACCACAGACTTAGAGAAAGAACATGGGCCTGGAAGGAACTAGAAAGCATCTGCACATAAAACAGGGTTTTTGCTCCAAAGTTCAATGCTGATTTCTAAGTTCAGCGCATATGTTGCTTCATTGAGTTATTGTCTTGAATCCATAGCATGCAATAAGAAGAAGGTTTTGTACTATTTTGGGAACCTCTTTCCAAACTCTGACCTGGCTGCAGAAGATTTGTGACAACAATGATACAGAGCTACTGATAGTGCCCAAGTGCACTGTGTCCCTGGCATGGCTCTTCAGCAGGATAACAGTGACAACAGACAGCCGTCTACAACTAATTTAGAGTCTGGAGTTTCCCAAAAGTGTCCCACTGACTCATAGGTTGTACATGGTGGAATATTCATGCTGCTGAAAATAAAGAGACCTGAAGAGGTTGGCAAAATAGTATTCAGTGTGGATCTGCAGCTTGGAATGGAATTCCATTGTTTAAATATGTCCTGTCCAAACAAGTATAATTCAACAAAAAGGAATTCAGAATAATATGCTCTCCTGAAGAGTTGATGAGTGTACGTACTTGCCTTTTTTTGCAACTGTTACCTGATATCACTTGACAGACAGTAATAAGAAGCAATGACGTATGAATACAGTATCATTTTCTGTAACCACTGCATGAAAATTCCTGACAAAATCTAAAGAGATTTAGCAGTAGCTTAGCAGCAGAAGCACTCCCTTTCTTTCCACACAAGGGGCACAGATAAAGGGGCAGCAGTAGAACAGGGCTAGGAAGAACCCTTCAAAGGGACTGCCACTTGACCTTCTACTTCCTTCTAACCTCATTCTCCATTCTGTCATTGAAAAGCAATTTTTCGTAAAAGGCCACGTGAAGTCTGGGAGGTGTCGAGAACCACGTGTACACAAGGCACACGCAGAGAAACCACAGTGACTGTGACCTGTGAATGACAAAGATATAGCACATCAGACATACTGTGATGGTTCCCTGTCTCATGCTGAGGTATCCATGTAGAACAGAGGTAATCAGGCAAGACGAAAATATTTAGTATGAGAGGTGACAATGATGGTCTATTGTGGCATTAATTATATTTGAGCGTGCTTTGAAATCTTCCTCTCACTGCAAACTATCAAGTTGTCTCTGTTGACCAGGGGAATTCCTGGCAGAGTGATTTTTGAGACTACAGGACTGAATCACATTGCCAGGGATTTCCAATGGCTGACATGAAAGAAAGCAACCTCTTTCTCACAACGGCAGACGCACAGTAATTTGCTAACTCACATACAGTCGCACCCATCTTTCTGATTTGCATAGTCACACACAAACACACTAAGTGTCTCAAACAGATGCTCGTGGACCCTGGCTGTGTGGCAGCAGGACTTAGCCCACATGTGAACAGTGAGTGACATGTTCACAGTGGTTAAGTTCTGCCGCCACAGGGCTGCAGCATGCAGGAGGAAGGGAGGGTGGGAGAGATGAAAGCTAAGGGAGGGGCCGCACTGCATCTAACTACAGCTCTATACACCAACACCACACTTAAGACGTAGCTGACAGTATCCACACAGACACTGAAAAATAATAATAATAATAATTAAATACATATTATATACTATTTTATCCACTTTGAATTTCAATGATGATATTGTAAGGCTGCTCAAAGTAATAAAGAAAACACTTATTTGCGTCATTTATACATTTATAAAGTGGCATTGGCATTTTCTTTTGCTGATTTCATGGAAATGTGACTTAAAACAAAAGGAAACTACAGTGTGATAGTAAATGTGTGAAAACCCCAAATGTCATTTTTCTTCTACAGTATTCTAAGGTCAATTAAGAGGCAACATTCTTCTGTTTCTGATTTCATGCTTCGACTTTTTTTTTTTTATTTTACTTTTTTTTTTTTTGAGCACACCAAATTCGGTATTGAACTTCTGCCATGACAGAAAACATTGAAGGTCAACAGCATGTGTGGTCACTGTTGTGTGGTAGGAGGTGTGCGTGGGAGCAGACATTGGTGTCCATAAATTCTTAGTAATAACTAGTAATCTGAGGAATTAGCTGAAAATGTACAGTTTCAGTGTGTCTCAGTGTCTGCTAAATGTCAGTTGTCTCATTAGTGTCAACAGTGCTGGTCCT
The DNA here is from genome assembly GCF_900963305.1 of Echeneis naucrates. NCBI lineage: Eukaryota > Metazoa > Chordata > Actinopteri > Carangiformes > Echeneidae > Echeneis > Echeneis naucrates. The sequence goes on from NC_042518.1 coordinate 6,352,026, forward strand.
GTTCGTGGAGCAATGTGTCATCTTATGTTCTCGTTTCATAACCGTGGCTTCCAGGGTCTCCTGGGCGTAGTGTTTGTTCAGTGTGTAAAGGTAGTGACTTGATCTTTCTATTCATATGTTGTTCCACCTGTTGCTTTCTGCATGAGCATTATTGTCAGTTGGGTTTATGTGTGTGTGTGTGTTTGTTCAACGTCCCTGCATGTGTGGTGTGTGCATGTAATCACCTCTGTCTGCTCCCTCCTTTCCCCTGCTGGGTCAGTCTCCTGTGCCTGCTGTGCTGATAATCAGTGTGTGACGTCGGCTGGCTCAGTTCAGCAGGAACAGGGGACTGGTCTCATTTCCACACATGCAGAATGCACACGCATGCGCGAACGCGTACACACAGACACACACACACACAGCTAACTTCCAATAACCTTACAATGATTGCATCATACAGGTGTATTAGTAGTTCTTTTTTAAACACTGTTATTTTTACATACATAAACTCCTATTTACACTGATGTTGTGTAATTTAACTTTACTTGGGTCTTAGACCAAAATAGTGTTGGGCAAAAGCTATAAATATTGTGAGTGACTCAATACTCTTGTCTGGAAAAAAAATGTTGTTTTTTTTTTTTTCATTTAAATGAAAAATGATGGCTGGCTGGTGCTATATAAATCAGAAGTGATTTTATCAATATAAATGTGAAATTCAAATAAAATTTCTTTTGAAAAGCAACAGCTTGTTTGTCTCTTGTGCTTTATCACCCTTCACCTCCCTCTGACTCCCCATCACCTTGTTCATCAACTCCTCTCGAGGGAAGTCAGGAACGGGAAGTCAAATGGGCCCCAGAAAGCCAAGAATCTGCTGGGTGTTATTCCAAACAAAGATTTCACAAAAAGATATTTGACCTTCACTAACCTCTCACTTTTCACTTTTTTTTATTATTGGCAACAGAACTAAATCTTAAGTGGTGAAATCTATATTCACAAAGAAATGTCATCATCATCTTGCATAGAAAATTATGAAACCCCAAAGCTGTCACGTCAAAAAGCACTTGGTTTACAGTTATGCAGCATTAACCTTTAACTTCCTACTGTACGAGCACTGCAGCCTGATCATTTCCACACAACTGCACAGACAAGTGTTGTCATGCCACATATTAAGCTTATTAAATTTGAGGTGCTAGCTGGCAGGCAGCAGCAAAAAAGAAAGTTTAAAACTGCACACTTATAACTGACGCATGTTTCTAATTTACATGATGTACGTTTTAACAGGATTAGGGCAAATGTTAGAAATTAAGAAAATTAAGTTGAGGGAAATAAAAAAAAAAATATCCACATTGTCAAGAAAACATGAATGAGCAAAAAGAAGCAGCTGAATAAGCAGAAACAGAAAACATTGTGCATTCAATTTAGAAAAACATCTTACAAAATAGACATGTAGGCTATCTATGTCTAAATAATGCTTCAGTAAAAACTTTTCAAAACGGCCATGAGAGAAAAATTTCTGTGGAATATGTATTGTTTCACTACATATGCACACAAATATGGGATAAGATTATGAGAAATATAACTATAGGTTTATTTAAATGTAATTCCATTCAATGTCTGTAAATCAATGAAAATATCAAGAAGTCACAGATGCAAATCTCATAAATCATGAGCTATTATAAGTACACTTTTAAGTTGCTTGTGGTTTGGGGAAAATCCAGCTCAGGCAAATTCATTTTCTCTTGGGGAAAAGAGCTGCAGGACAATGGTCATGGGACCATCCTGACATAAAATGCTTATTATCTCACTCCAGACATATTTGGATAAATGTTCATACTAGTTTTTCATAGTCCAACGCAGGAGGAGAATTCCCCCAATCTGGGAATCCTGAAAATTGTTCTTGTTAATGGCTGATAGCTAGCAGCTGTTAGTATGAATGGGTCTGTAAATTATCGATAAATCCATTGATTGGTACGCAGCTAATGAGATTAGCTGTTTGTCAGAAGGTGCTTTTGCGAATGTTTCATTGACACAAATCAAGTTTTATCACCTAAATGTAAATCATTATTATTATTATCATCATCATCATTTCTCCATCTATCTCCATGGTAGGGGTTGTTATGGCAAATTTAAACGGAGCAATACAAAGTTATCTGGATATTTGGCCTTTGCTGGTGGTTACTACGGCAACAGCGACAAGCGGCCGTCATCAGCGTCGGCCATCTGCGTCAGAAGAGACAACGGCGGTTCAACTGACGACTTCCTGTTTCTGAGAACACCGCGGGAGGGACGGATGAAAGCCCAGCTGCCTCCTCCTTCACTTCCCCCCCTCCGTCTATCCTTTTATTGCTCTTTACCCGCCTTCCATACGGCCATTGCCCTATATCCCTCCTATATCTGCCGCTCCTCACTCTGTCATTTCTCTTCCGCCCACGCGCCAGCACTCCCTCACCTGTCCTTACCCGGTTGGCCAATGGGCTTCCAGGGTGGGGGTTCCCATGGCAACATAACAGGTAAACAGAGGTGGAAATAGGGCGGCCTACTTAAAGCAGGTCGTAGGTAGCGTATGTATACGTAGAATGTGTGTCAATCTATATCCTTGTTTTATTTATTAATTTGTTCATTTTTAAAAAGGAAACAGTTACTGGGAGCCCATTTTAAAAGATCTATCTATTCATATGTAAAAACAAAAAGTCACTCATAAGTCTTTTTGTGACAGAATGCCACTATGAAAAACACTAACGCACACTTTTGGAGAGAATTAATTGAGGTTTCAAAGCTGCAAACTGTCAAACCCTACAACGCTCAGGTTTTTCAGGTTTAGTGGGACAAGGAGCATTTCAAAGGAAAAGGAGCCAAAAGACAAATACTCTTTTTGATTGCAGATTAGCTCAACATATGATATTTATAGATACAGGATAGAACACCAGCTTTATCCCCCTGAGCCACTTTAATGATCAAGTACGCTATAATATGTATTTCACTGTAACATAAGGGTCCAAAAATTATTTACAGAGCATGCTTTGGCAACTTGTTTCCTAAAAACACAGCAGAGTTCCACTGGCAGTTTAAGTAGGACAGGGCTCAAAATATGATTTCCAATAAAAATTTAGAAAAGTTATCTAAGGAAATATTTCTGATAGCTGGCCATGGTAGCACATGTGTAAAATAGACTATTCTAAATATGTATTATACTGTGGGATTATCAAATTGTAAAGAATAAAAATGATGCTTACTTGTGAATTAAAAATGTAGTAGTATTCCGGAATAAGGAAAGTATAGAGCGTAAGTAGAAAGAAAAGAAGTAGAAAGAAAACCTAAAAATGTAAACACATACAATGCAGTACAAGAACCTAAAGGTTACTCTTTGAGAACATTGAGTAAATATACGCATTTACTTTCAACAATTGTGCCTACAAAATAAACTTTTCTGCACAGAAAGCAGATTGAAAATATTTACTCTTATCAATCATCACTGATAGCTGTAAACAAAACAGTCATCCCTTCATTGTAACTTGAGATTCAATAGCATTCATGGCCTGAACACTAGCTTTCTGTTCTGGAAGGAATTTTTGAGCTCACCCATGTCAGGTATCAAAATTGCACCCTTGCATTAACAGAGCCACATAAAACAGGCTCAAAACTGTTATTATAAATATGCAAATCTGCACAAATCTCTCTACTATATATTTCCTCTCTTTTCCCTCCACTCCTGAAAGATCCACCCCACCCTGCAGCTGTGGAGCAGGTCAGTCCTTCTTTCTTCCTTCATGTCTGGCTCTTTGGTTCTCAACATGGGAAAAAAAAAAGGCCAATCTGGCTGGAGGAAGACATAATTGCCATTATGACTGCTGCGTCCCTGCACATCACACAGTGTACTTATTGTTCCACAGAGGAGGAGGGGGCAAACACTGTCTGCTCTGTGTCGACGCCACACAGTATTATCATAGCGTGACTACAGCTCATCCACACATACACACACACACACACGATGTCTCTATCTCAATCTTTTCAGCGCTCTCCCTGTCTCCCTGTAATCTTTCCATTAAGCACAGAGCAAACATACATTTCTATAGAGCTGAAAATGCATACACCACTGCCTTTTAAGTCAGAATCTTTTAACTGTCAAGCCCTGGGTAAATACACACTCACAGTGCCACCGCCAATAGGAAATGATAGGAAGACTGAATGGAAAAGCAGTTTGCACCAAGTCAGAAACGCCCAACATTGTGTGTGTGTGTGTGTGTGTCACAAAAGGCTGAGGTTTTGGGAAAGTTGACCTTCTCCCAGTTTCAATTCCGTTTCTCCAACTCTGTTTCCATAAAAGAAAAGGTCAGCATCACAACTAAAAAAAGACACCAAACTGTTGGGAGGGGCAAATCAAACCCTGGTGAACATTATAGACAGATTTAACACAGAAACTACTCACCATTGCATTTGTAGGACTATAACTGGGTGAAGTTACTGGGTACAGTGATGAATAAAAGAGTAGCTCTGTAGAGAAGATATGGGAGCAGCCATTAGCCACAGGAAACATCCATTCCCACAAAAGACTTGTGTGCTGCTATGGGAAATGTCTTTATCATGGTTAGTAGATTATGTGGTTGATTCTGATGGAGGCAGAGGGAGAGAGAGCTGAGAGTCCCATTTACACTGCGTGCACAGATCGGGTGGGTGAAAACCTTTTTTCAATGTGCAAATACTAACCATACTTTTATGAGTACCTTAGGTGATTTGAAGGATCTGACTGAAGGCAGTCACCAGACAGCACTTAACATTTTCCACTCGTGGAAAGGCACTGAGCAAGTTTGCCAATACTCATACATGAATGGTAAGTTCCTCATCAAACTCTGACATCAGCATCAGAAAACATAGTGCTGATTTCTCCCCTTTGTATTTTCAAAGGCAAACCAAAACAACTGCTCTGTCGTAAAGTTTGTTCTTACTGATGCCCAACATGTTTACTGCATCGTTAAAAATGTTACAGAATCAGTTGTTTTAGCATTGAGGTCCTAGTTAATGATCGTGTTGTAATGGGCAGCGCTTTAAAATCTCTACCTCCTTCATTATGCACTTATCTAGGTGAACAATTGCCATAATGTACCTGAATCTACACATTTCCTACAATGTCATCAATATATGAGAGGTCCAGCACAGATTGCAACAACAGTGGCACTTGGCACAGTTACTATTGCCCCTTTCTGTTCCTACACGTATTTTTATAATGAATTTTCTAAGTTAGCAGCTATCATGCATAATTTTTATACCTTTTTGTATAACAAATATTAGTCATGTGAAACTGTCACATGTTGGACCCCTTGTAGCCTTCTCACGCACACTTACCGCACAAAGACTATTTGTGAATGTCCATGAAAATCCCATGAAATGCAGAAAGGAATAGTCAATTGTTAAAGTTTATTAAGCTATTCAGATACATCTTTTAAACCTGGAGATTGTATAAAGTCCAAAAAGCAATAACATAAAATTCTATTGAAGCCATAGCTACATCTCAACTGAAATAAACTCGCCCCCCCCTCACAAAACACACACACACACACACACACACACACACACACACAGAGAGAGAGTGAGAGAGAGAGTCAGACACACTCCAGAGATAAAACCTGATTGCATTCCCTGCAGTATCTTTGGTGCATGCTATCCATGCAATTTCAGCTGTCAGGGCAGTAAATCTTGGTATGGAGCAAATTAAGAGAGGAAATCCTCAACCCTGCTTCCCAGTCACTAAAGACTTCAATATGAGTATTGTATCCCAAAGCCACTTCTTAAAGTTGTTGAGTCGTGTCAATGTATTTTCAATGGAAAGGTTCATTACTTTAAACTCAGAAGTTAAATAAAATGAATAAAGAAGACCCAAAGCAGCAAAGCTCATTCTTGTTTCTAACAGAGTATTTAAGGAGTAACTGTTTAATCTGCTTTCTTGCCAGCGGTCAACTTGTCAGCGTGAAGAGCGAAGGTCTCCGCCACTATCAGAGGGAAGACTAAAGAGGCATCGGCATACACCTGGGAACAAACAACGAAGTAGTAATCACTTTCCTATAATTTTTTTATTACTATTATTTGCACTATGTTAGATGTTAACTACACCACAGAATCCAGTACTTAGTTTTCATATTTTGGTTTGCTCCCTAGATGTCATGCTGGAGCTTTGGATCAAATGCTGTGCAGGCATTGCCACCATGAGGTCAAAGTGGAAACTACAACTCCTGGTTACCTAATAAATTTCTCAGACTTTGTGCCTGGTTTCCGAATGCGTTATAAAATCATTGCCAAACTTATTCAAATTTACCCCCATAAAATGAATTCCAATGGGGAAAAGACTGGGCAGATCACCAACGATTACAAACCAACATACATATATGATGCAAACAACCACAACAACCATAATGTCATCTGGGTTTTAACCCAGATCTGGAAACAGTGAAGGTGTTGTGTGCAACAGCTGTCACAAGGCATTTGGGAAATATATTTTAAAAAGTGGTAAACCAGGTTGTAAATGAGGGAATACAATGCTGCCGTTTGTCTTAGTGTAATCCTGGGAAACGCTGCTTGGATAAGTATTGGTACCTTAACCGGTTTTGCATCTGTTCTGATCTTGCCCCAGGAAACAGCCTCATCAGGTCTCGCTCCAGAGTCAGAGCCATCAAACTCCTGACCCGTGTTTACATACACCGAATAGTCAGCTCCATTCCTCTGGAAAAGTACAGAAGAGATTCAATGAGTGTTTGATTTTCTGGCTTTATTTAAAGAGGGGTATTGTGTAATTTGACAGTAGCTGTACTGCACCTAATGCCAATCTATAATCAAAGATAATGTGGCTGCTTAACTACAATTACAATACTCTAAACTACTATAAAAAATTTACAAAGCTAATAGAATAGTGATTTACCATGAGATTAGCATTGGCAATGTGATGTTTGACCAGCCCGCCACCCAGGATGATCATTCCAGTTTTCTTGGCAAACACCGCTTGGCTGTTCATCTTGCGGATATCTGAAATTAAGTAAATATTAACGTCATATAGTCCACAATCACCTGTTGTGTTGTTGATTTTTACCTTCCACTATGTCCAATATCAAGCCAGGGTTCTTGAAAGAGTGGAAGTAGATCATGTCACCGAGAGAGCCATCTGTCAGAGCTGGACTGAACACTGGAATATTATTCTGAAAAAGAAATATAACAGCAAATTTATTGACTGCTCTTGGCAGTGCTACTGTTCCCACAAACCCCTTACCTAATTAATTTAGGGACAAAATAATAAATGTAAGACTTGTCTCGTAACTAACATTTGACACAAACTCACAGATGAATATTTAAACAAGAACAAAAAACATCACAACAATCTTGAAACAACTTGTCTTGATTGAATTTAACAGAATGTTTTTCTTGTCTATCCTGTTTGTTACATAAAAGTAAACCAGGACCTACCTTGTATGCCCAGTAATAGACAGACTCAGTGTTATTGATCTCCTTGCCAAGTCGATGGATCATTTTGGAGGGAGTCCAATGGGTCCCCTAAAAAAGAGAACGGTTACAAGATGTAAACGATGGTGTAAGAAACATTTTTGAAACATTACAACTTCATAACTTTGCAATAAAGAGTTCAAACCCCAAGCCAAACCCTAAAAAATAGATAACAGAGAAATTAATATATAATATCCTATCATAGAGACGCACATCTATCTTCTGCTCCAACAACATCTGGTCCAGGATGGGGATCAGCCAGTCTTCAAATTTACAGTAGTTATCATTGGGCACCAACAGGTTCCCTATTCTAAATGCATTGAGGATAGAGAAATGAAAAGGAAGACAACAATGAATAAACAGAATCATACATACATAAGGCCACACAACCTCATACACTGCAGCCATTGTCATTCTGAGCACACATAACAATTTTGTTTCAATTCTTTTTCAGGTTCATTTATTTATTTACATTCATCAGACATATCAAAAGGAGTTGTATAAACCTCTCTTTCAATTGTCAACAAGAAAGCAAACACACTGACTGAAAGTGTCAGACTACTTCTTTAAGGTTTGAAGTTAAATGGACCCTGAACTAAAAATTTGCAGCTACCGACCTGTTAATCCCTCTCAGACGGAGTTCCTTGCCAGGCAGGCTGAAGTCTCCCAAATATGTGTTACCCAGACACTTGATCAAATCCTCCTCAATGCCTCCAGCTGTGGTAACAATCACGTCCACCTAACAGAAAAAAACAAAACAGATTCTGTTTAACTAAAATAGCCCCTCTGTTGAAACTCGATAGATGTAAAGTGCAACGTAACTATAAGGAGATGTGGATAATTATGAAAGGTACAAAGATTTGTACCATCTTGTGCTCTGCAAGGTAGCGGATGCTCTCCCTGACTCCAGAGCTGATGAGGTTGGAGGTGTAACCCAGAAAAATGGTGCAGCCTGAGTTGTTGGAGGACAAAGGAGACTCTTTATGCTCATTCCCTTTGTCTGTCTCGACTGTCTCAAGACGTTTCTCTATCTGTGGGCATCATCAGATAACAAAAGACATTATAAATGTGCAGACAGATTATTGAACCAGTGTCACTTAAAGGGTCAGTTCAACACACGTTGTTTTGGGGTGGAGTATGTAATCTCGTACATATGGTGGTATATCACCATCTGGGTAAAGAAAACCAAAAATCTACAAGGCTACAAAGGCAAAAACAATCTCTCTCCCAACAGAAACTCCTCTTACCATGTGATTGATCTCCTGGATGGCAAGGCCCAAGCTGCTGGCCTGGAAGCCTGTGGTGAGGTAGGACTTCAGCACTGCCTGCAGATCAACCCCCTGGTTGAAGTCATAACCTTTGATCTTCAGCATGTCCTCCGGTAGGTCACAACTGGGCTTAAGGACCGCCTCCATGGCGACAGAAGGGGCATGATCTGCCATGTCCTCTGTGAAAGCAAAGTGTTAGGGAAGTTATCGTTGGGCAGTTGCTGAGCTGAGCCACACTCAGAAGCAAAAGATGTAAACTCAGTCAGTCTGTAGCAGCAGGTAGCAGCTCTGCTTTGACTGACACATGCAGGTCATGACCAAACTGCTGAGCAACATCAGGCAGATGTATGTATGAACTGTGAAACTGTAAAAGTTAACTGAGGCTGAAAAATGAAGCCCAAGTGGAAGAGCCTTAGACCTGCACTCTATCTAATACCTATCAGGGGGCAACTCCACTGGTTGCAAAACTAAGTCCAATTCTATTTAAGTCTATGGGAAAATTACCCGACTTCTCATTTGATTTATTACCTCAGTCAAAGATCAGATCATCAAAACGTATTTTTTTTATTACTATTATTTATTGTCGTGCGGTTTGGGGAAAAAAAAGAGACAATTAAAAAAAAGCAGTCTGCAGTCCGTCACGAACTACTGATGCTGTGCCAGTAATGGTGACTTGACAACACAGTGCAAATCAGGTATTAAATTGCACACTGTCTGCAATTATTTGATCAAGAATCGTTCCCAAAATCAAATGTAAACTGAGTACGTGAAAATATATTTTCCTACAAAGGCCATAATTTGCCTGGCGCTATTTTATGGTATTACACAACACAACATGGTGTTCAGCTGAGTGTTTGGTGTGTGTTTGGAAATTGATACATATCTGCCTATAGTTTTGATAATAACTGCCGTTAATTGGACACTGGGAATGAATTGGGCACATATTGTGGTTGTTATCTCAAAAGTCAAAACACGCAGAATCCATGTGGTGAGCCGGAACAGAAGCTAACTGAGCAGGATTACAGACCCATCGGTCGGTTTGAATATTTTAGGAAATAAATTAAAACTTACCTTTTCCACAAGAGACTTTAGCTGAGAGATACAATTGTCAATTTGTGTCCGTCACCAGCCACAAGATAAACGGGTCGTTAAGATTTTTGGCTCTGTAAACATCGCAGGAGCGGCATGTAGAAAACTAGCACTGACTACGGAAAGCGAGGAGAAACAAACTTGATTTAGTCCGCCTTTCTCCTGAGATTAGTTATTTATGTACACTAGAAATGTGAAAGATTTGTGTCCAAGCCATTTAAACACGCAAGTAACTCCCACTGGGACAAACAGTACGCATATAATTTTATTCGTATGTATATACGGTTTATTCATTTAGTTCAGTTACATCTTGGAAAGATTTGAATGAAAGTTTGTTGCTCAAGTATTTAGTAGTACAGTTGATTCACCGGAATAAACGTAGATGAAAACTTGCATTGTAAGTTGTACTCATCTTACATTCTGAAGAATGGTTTCTGCCACAGTTTTAAATTATTGGTCCAATTTGTTTGACAAATGTGTAATGTAAAAACCCCCTAAAGTCCAAATCAGCAAAATTCACAAATGGGCATTAGATGGGCATTAAATGGGTTTAACTCATACAAGGCTGTACTATCACCATTGTGTAACCTGTAAGTACCACTTGGGTAAATTATATGTTTAACATCATTTTCAAAATCCTGGACGTGTCTGCTGACAGCACATTTAACATATTAATAGAGCCTTCAAGTATACTTTTTTACTATTATTGTATAAAGAAAATAATTTTCAGACAGCATTTTGCCTTTTCATCAGCAGTGTCTGTGGTCTGTGATGTTTGTGACATTTCCAACACTGAGTTATATGACCTTTTATATCACAGAGCTTTTGAACTGGCCCCAACAGTGAATAAAAGGCAATACAGGTCAAAAAGGAGAGTCAGGAGCTTCTCTGACTGGACAGTCCTGCACAACCTGAGCTGGCACTCTGGATTCAGTGACACAGTGCTCTAAAGCAAATCCCTGCGGCTGCTTCTGGTGTTCAAGGAGCATTTTTTGAAGTATTAATATTGAGGGGACTGTGAAAGATGTGTAGCAGCAATAGTGTTGTTCAGACACAAAAACTAGTGGATCAACTTCGGGTGGAGGCAGGCATGGAGAGAATCAAGGTATGAAAGAATTAATGTGTTTACTATGAGCATGTATGGCTGCACATCATCATGCAACATGTCTGATTTCTTTAAGATCAGCTATATGAAGATTTTCTATAGCTCAGCACACTTCACTTGTCCATTATCAACATCCAATGTGCAACAAGTATTTCATTTTATTTAATCATCATGATTGAAAATGCCATCATGTCCGCCTTTGTCCCCACAGATCTCCCTGACAGCAGCAGACTTGGTCCACTATTGTCAGGAGCACAGACGTAGTGATCCTCTGATCACTGGCATCGCTGCCTCGTCCAATCCTTTCAAAGATAAGAAGACCTGTGTGCTGCTTTGATGGTCCTCAGTACGGAAGACCAACATGAACCATGTCTGGGTATAAATGTATGTGATAAGCTCGTCATGGCAGATATATTGTTAGTCAACCTGCTTATAACGAGTTAGCCAAAAGCATGACAAACTGTCTTAATATATACATTAAGAAGTAGCTCTGTAGAGGGTTAACACCGCATATCGTGCAACACTGTTTTCATTATGGACACTATCTCAAAGGTTTAGAGTGTAGGTTTACTTTTATGTAAAAGTTGTTTTTTTTTTTTTTTACATAACTACACTTAATTTGGGTACTTTAAAAGTTTTTATAGTAAACTTATAAGCATTACCTAGGCAACAGGGAGTGGCTCAGATGTAGTAAAGTCAACTAAACATAATAAATAAGAGCAGTCAACAAATCCACTCAACTGAGATATTTTCAGGCCATTTAATGACATCTGCTGAGATAGTCTTTCAGTGTTTTTCAACATATGCATATTTAAAGTACTGTGCAAATTCAGACTGATTTATAGCTACATTTATACAAACAACTAGCACACACACGGACAAACACACACACACACACACACACACACCCAAAAGGTATTTGCATATGCCTACATACATAAATTATAATATTTATAAGCACTGCTGACTGTGTTAAGAAGAAATAGCTTTGCAAATACAATCAGTGTGTCACAAGGACTTGGATACAAGTATTTCTATACATGAAGAGTAACTAATATTTTTTGTGGAGTATCAGTTCCTGTAAACGATTCAGTCAACTTGTGAGCATGGAAGTACAAAACACCTTTTCATTGTCAGCATTTTCCACATTGTTTGAACAAATAATGATGGGAAAAGCAAAATTCTTTAAATGTGATGTTTCTTTAAAGCTTTCATTACTGGCACCAAATGACAAACAATTAACACAATAAAGACATTTACTGCATTTGTTTTTTTTTTCTTAGAAATCGCTCAACTGAATCAAACAAGGCCAAAAAATAAATAAATAAAAAGTGAGAACCTTTTAGCAAAGTGATCCCAACCTTTCCAAAAACTATAGAATAATAATAATACATTAAGAAATAATAAAATACTAATGCAACTTTAAGTGATAGCTGGTTGCACATTTGTCTTATACATGTTACCATCGGCATTGCAGTGCAGCAGATAAAATAATTTGTTTGGCCTTATGTACTTTTTCTCTTAATGCACCTATGTATCTGTTGTTGTGTAATCCATTCATTCTAAATTCCAAGATGCTGAAAGAACAGCACGGTGGTTGTTGTCTTCAGGTCCTGTCGCCTTTAAATCTTGCCCCGTAGTTTGCAAATGTTGCTCTTTCATTTTCTGGGTCTCCAAATTTCGACACAGACATTCCCTGAAGCTACAGCAAGGACTCCAGCATCCACACTCAGCTGACAGATAATAACAAGAGACAGGAGGCATATGCATGAGAGATTGAAGCCACAAAGAGAATAAAATTTGTTAGAGAGCACTAACCCCATTGACTCCAGCTTGATGATGCAATGTGCATAATGTTCTTGGAGGTGCACAGGGGACGTGCACCTGCAAAACAGACATCACAAGAGTAGTAACTTAGCAGTTAGGCAAATAAAGTAGCAAGGAATTAGCTTCTTCCTACCTTGACAGTACGATCAGATGAACAGGTGTAAAGGCTTCCAGGAGACCTGTGGATTCCAGTGACCAGAGCTGTGTGTCCCACATCAAACTGAGACAGGGGTTTTAGAGTACCCGCCTGCATAGAAAATGAGTAGAGCTTTCCACTGTTGTCTCCTGCCCACACCTCACTGCCACTGTAGCTCATAGACAGCAGGTACGAGCTCAGCTAGAAGTGGACACATTGGTGGAGTCAACTTTTCTGTAGCATAGATGCACCAACAAATTACTTGCGAGTGTGTTCATACCTGAAGTTTCTTCAATTCTTTACCTGCCCTACGGTCATAGACAGCCACAGTACAATCTTTAGATCCAGAGATTATGTACTTGTCATCTGCAGCTAGGCACATAACAGCGTTACCATGAAGACGGAGGCTTTTTACCAGAGGTTCAGCAGCTGTTGATGAGATTTTGAGATAACCACCCTCAGAAACCCAGTGATCTGTCTATATAGTACATTTGCCATCTAGCTCTGTCACCAAAAAGGCAAATATCAGTTTCAGTTTTTATTTGACTTAATTTACACTCAGCTAATAAACTGACTTGCAATTTATATGTTAATCCCCCTTACCTCTGGTGTCATACATGCTGACCTTCTTGTCAAATGTACCAGCCAGCAACACATCCGTCTGATAGGACAAGCAGAGGACAGCAGCACCAGCCCTGATCAGACCCCTCTCTGCACCACCTGCCTGAAGGTCCCATAGTCTCACTGTGCTGTCAAAGCCCCCTGAAGCCAGCAGAGATCCCTGAGATGCCAGACACCAGACCCAGCCCCGATGAGTGCTGAAGTCACCCTGGCCTCCCAATGTGTGTAGAAGCATGCCACTAGGGCCTGTTTGTAAATCCCACAGTTTAACGTTCCAGTCTCTGGAACCTGTGGCACAAACTGTGCCTTCTCCCCCTACAAGGAGGACTGAGTTGACCTGAGCTATGTGGCCCGCAGGTAGGGTGATGCACTCCAGTGCTGGGGTTGGGCTAGGGCTTCTAGCAGGTGGACACTGCTCCGTCTTCTCCTGCCTTCCTTCCTCAATCCCGGGGTCTGCCAGGTCCCCTTGGTGATTGAGAGCACCATCTTGCTCACGATTAGCATCAAACACCATCCTCTGCTGTGCAGCTTCCTGTGCTGCCATTTCTAGTGGATCCACTTCAGCTGCTCTAATATCTTCCTGTCCTTCTGCACCTGGTTCCCTATCTTGCTCTGCCCTTTGCTGCTGCCTTTCTTGATCCCTTTGTTCAGCTTCCTGCTGTCTGGCTATAAGCTTTGCTTGGTTTTTCCAGCAGTTTATTAGCTGCTCCATCTCAAGACAAGCAGTAGGCCAGTCAAAGTCCTCCTTTGGTCCTACTGGAAGGACAGCTTGGGGTCCTATTAGCCTGCGTGCTCTGAGCTGCCAAGCAGTGCTATCCTTTCCCACATTACCCAACACATGGCATACCTGAAAAAAGAAGAAACTGAGAGCTTTTGTTTGAGCGGGTAAGCATTTTTCATTCACAAGACAATACGCAGTCCTTACAGTGGTTTCAAGCCATTCCAGTTATCCAATAGAAAACACAGCAATGCACTAAAATACTGAGCAGAACAATGCTTACTAATTGTCAACAAATATCCTAATATTTTATGAAGGGGAAAATAAATCCAACACATTCAATTACAGGGATACAGCGATTTTAAGCTGAGTGATACAGTGAGTACAGACCTAACATTTCTGCTTCAGTAAACATTTAAATTAGAGCATGTTCGTTTTGGAAATCTATACTCTCATTTTTGTCCTTTGATTTACACAGTGAAAATGATTTTTTTATTGCACGTGAGGGTTCGATACAATTGTAAAACATACCTTTGGCAGTACAGAGATGACACACTTAGCGGGAAGGTGTGATGCAATGTGGGTTACCATCTCCCACGGTAATGACAACAAGCCGCTCGCCTCAGCAGAGGGTGTGGGACTCCCTTCTGCTGAAGACGGGTCACTAGCAGGCAACAGACTGAAAGAAATGCGTGTCTTCCTTAGTAATCTCATAAAAGTCAGCTAACTAAGGGTGAATGAAAGTCTTACCACTGCAGGTCCGGCCTGGAGGCTTCACTTGTCAGAGTGTTTACGGGATCAGGACATGGCCCACCCTGACCACCGTATGTACCTGCCTCCGGTTCATACGGGCTAACCCTGACTTCAGACATCGCCTTTCTCTCTAGCTAACCCATTCACTTTAGGCTAACATTTCTTTAAACTACCTACAGTTTGTGGTACCAGCTGTATATGTTTCAGCACATTAACACTAAGTACTGTAACAATGAACTAGATGTAAATGTAGCTGAATGTTAGTTTAGCTTCTGCTACGTTAGTAACAACTCAGAAATAAACAGCCTTAAAGAGTTAGCAATTTCTTTTAAAGTTTTTTTTTCTAACGTTAAAATATATATACCTATGTGCTTTTATACACATATATGGCTAATTTAAAACGTCACTGAAGCCTAAAGATTAGCAGGTCAATAACATTAGCTAGCTTCTTGTACTGCTACAGAGTATTAATAAGAACAAGCCTAGCCTTTGACCAGAACCAGTCGTCCCCCAAGTTAGTTCAACAAGAACCGGCGGTCACTGTCAGTTACATGAAACTGACGGAGACAGAGCTGTATTATAGACAAACCGGTATTTTGACAGCGGTTCTCAACCCCAACTGCAAAGAAATTGAAGACATCACTTCCGACGAAGAAAGATGTCGTCATCAGTCTGCGCAGCCAGGTGAGTGTTTTCCTCAGATCCAGTGTAGTTAAATTTTGAACTAAAACGTTTTCTCTGATTAGAGAAGGAAAACAATGGAAAAAAGTTCAATAGTAGCTCCCACTAAATAAGCAAGAAAGGAGGCAGATTTTTTTCCCACTAATCTGGATATTTTCAAACAAATGTAATTCACTCATACATTTGAGAAAGTTTATTAGTTTGGATGAACCAGTGTAACAGACCTAAGACAGGGTATTGCACAGCAAAGAGATGCCATATGTATGTTGAAATTCTTACCAACATATTATCTTCTGGTTTACTTCTGAAAATATGTCAATATAATTCCACTCTCTCCAAACCTATCAGCTCACTGTGTGAAATAGAGGATGGACTATGTGCTCTTACTGTTAATGCCTGTACACAGCAAGGAAACAGGTTTTACACCCAGCGCACACAAGTGTCAACTAATTTCAGGAGGATGGCAACATGTTTCCAGGTCACCAGGAAGCAAGTTTCCTGTGTGAATCATGTTGAAGATTTAAGCATAACATAATTTCACTTATTATATAGATGCTGATGCAAAATAATGCCAAAAAAGACACACGGAGAATGGAAGCTTATTAGAAAAAAAATTTTTATTTTCCCCTATTCACAAAAATTAAATAAAAAGGGACACATCCCACCTGCACCACAGTTCAGCAAAATAAAAAGGTACATCAAATTCAATTACCAGCCTTAATACCAGATTGAAACAATTATGAATTAGTTTTCCACATTCTTCCCTAAGGTATGCACCAAGCACTGACTCTCCTTCAGTCCAACTAAAATTAAATTTAACATAATCAAAATGGTCCGCTATAAAACAACGAAAACAAATAATTCTTTAAATAAAAAGAATAAAAATGGAAAAAAAAAAAAACTTTTAAAGTCCAAAACAATTTGTGCATTGAGCACAAAGAAACACCTTAAAAACAAAATAAAAAAAAATAAACAAAACCCAAAATAAATAAATTAAAAAAACCTATCACATTTGCATCAAAATAAAATTCTGGGAAAAAAAGAAAAGAAAAAACAAACGAAAAAAAAAAAAACTTGGACAATTTGCATTTGAATTTACTTTTGTAGATAGCTTAGTGTATCACAGTAAAGTGAGGAGTGGTGATGCCTAAACTTTTTTTTTTTTTTACCAATTCTTTGCAGTACAAGAGCATTATCCCTTTGAAACACTGTAGTAATAAAATGTTTCATTAGGGCTGCTGCTTCAAGCACATCTGTTCAACCTCTGATGAATAATCAGCCAATTCATATTCGAACACTTGTCTACCAGTGTAACCTGAACAGGATGCCAGGATTCAGTCTGTGGGGCATTACATCTTAGAAATGTGGTCAGGAATCCAAAACAGTGTCTCATCGCCTTTGTCTATTACATAAGATACATTACCTGTAAACTGTAAGCCAGTATTCTTTTGTTTGAAGAATTTGCATTTTACATTAGTGAAAACCTGGCAAACTGATGACTTTAACTGGCAGGCAAATGTTGATTCTCCCATTGGCCACAAATTACGCACAACTCATGGGAACCCCCCTCCCCCTGCTACTTAACTTTAGAGTAGGGCTGGTGCAAAGTTACATCTAAGCAGTACTTGCGTAGACACCACTATAGTAAAACACCAACAGGCCAACAGTCATACACACTTACATTACAGCTGTCCACTATGGACATGGACTAAAAGACTAAGCTGAAGAAAGACCATCACTCATTTAATTTAACCAGTGTCAGGGGAGAACTATTAGGACTCGGTCAGTGTATTCCCAGGCATAACCTACACAGTATCATCGGGTGAAGATATGGCAACCAGCACTAGCTTTATCATAAGCTGGAGAAGTACCTTATTAATCCAGCAGTGTGTTGTGTTGCCATTGACAAAGCTCTTATAAATTAGATCCCTCCAAAGGGACCTGTTATTGAATGATTAAAAAAAAAAAAAGGGGAGGGGGGACTCACTGAAAAGCATGCAGTGTTCATGATAAGGGGAAACTGATGGCTCAAACAGTCACTATTAAACAAAAGGCTCTGAAGAAAAAGAAGGGACATCCTTAAACACATATGGATTGATTCGTGTGCTGGGACGTGGATCCAAAATACTGTAATGAAGATGTTTCCCTCTTAAATCCTAGTCAATCCATTTTGGAAGGCGCTACATTATAAAACTATGTGAAGAGGCCTCAAGTCTTACCTAGTCATTTTACCATTGCTTAACATTAACATAATGCTTACTTTAGCAAGCCATTAACAGTCCTAAAAATCACTTATCCAAAAAAAAAAACAAAAAAACAAAAAACATATCTCAAGAGCAGTTTATCATTACTGTATGTCTTACATGTGAAATTCTAAATTTCTTACAAAAGAAAAAGTGCATTTATATCAGTAAGAACCAATTCACTCTTGGTGATGTCTTATCGCTCTTATTATATCCGTTTTGTAAATACTCTAAAAACAAAGCAGCAGCAGCACAAAGGATTCTCGACTTTGCGTACAGTATTTGAGCTCTTTTTGCAGTGAGTGATTCTCAGAACAATCAGACATGAGCCAACTCCTGTATTGATCTACCAATAGTTGATATCTCACACATTCTCTCACTCACTCACACACACACACAAACACAGCCTCCATAGGGAGATTGATTGGATGATGGGTATGAATGGAAAAAAAGAACTAAGCAACTGACAGCCTCCACATACTGACAACATTTAACGCAACAATTCAGGAGCAATAAGACAGACATTCACTCTAACATGCGTCACTTAGGTGATCATATGCCATGCAACAACTTGGTATTGCGGTGGGAAAACCTTAAGAGGACAAACCTACTGCATCTTCTTTGCCTCAAATGAGGGAGAAAAAGAAACCTATGATCTGAGAAGAATTCAGCAACCAAGGGAAGAGGAGGGAAATTAAATTCAGCTAAATGTACATGTGAAAAGAGAGTAAGACCCATGTATATGCACATCAAATGTTTATGCCATTTTGCCGTAAAAGGTGCAAAAAAATTTGTGCACATTTCCTGCATTGTTACATAGTAAAAGCATGTATTTTGTTTAGCCTCTGGCACGAGCCTGTTTTAACATCTACATCTGAGAGTCTTTCTATTGGACTACGTGCATTGTGGTATTTGGGACTGTGGCACCCTATGCTGGTTTGGATAATTCCTTATTATGTACCTATCTGTTGCCCCCCCCCCTCCCTTCCCAGCAGTCTTCTATCTTACCAGAATAATGAAATTGAGGAGGGGAAGGTCAAAGCCAGCCCCTTTTTCTGCCCTCTACCAAGGATCCCTGCGGTGCTGTTGGCAAAAGTCACTTTTGAGTGTGTTTGGATTTTGTGAGGCATTTAATCCGAGAGGTATATGTATATCCCCAGTTTACCCTCCCACACCCATCACCCCTCCTCCCACCCTCCCTCACAGACACACGGGGCGCAGGGGGAAAAGGGGGCCACCTGCTGAATGGAGGGTTAAAGCCAGTCACATCCCTCCAGCTCTTGTTTCTCCCCCCTCGTGATCTGGGCAGTGCAATGAATTCCCCAGTAACCCTCCCCTACATTTACCTGCGGAAGAAAGGGATGAAGAGAAGAATTTTAAAATGGAGTCAATTAGGAGCTGATAGAAAGAAAAATGACATGGTCTGAGGGAGATTAGTTTCTGGATCAGAAAATTAATTTGGGAACAAAATGTATCATAGGATATCAATGAGCTGGGGTTTTCATCATTTCCAGAATGTGGTCTTGGGTCAGCATTGCATTAGGGACAGACATTTTCTGGACATACCTAAGAGGTTGATGTCCTGTGTGGACCAGGGAGAGGTTGGGTTAGACGCCATAGCAGGCTGACAGACGCTCCTTCAACTGAGGAGGGAACTGCTCAGAGAACTGCTGCCAGTTCTCCTCTCCAACCTGGTCCTTGAAGCCATGAAGAATCTTAAAGAAAACAAACAACAACAAACAGGTTATCACTTAATATTACAAGAGATGGTGCTTTTATGATGAGTACAAATGATTGTGTTTTGAGGAGCACAAATTTCTCCAAATCCAGAAATCTGCCAGAGCCCATAAATTTGTTAACATTCCCCTCTTACTAAAAAGCGCACTCAAATGTAGGTGCCATTCCCTGGACACTGTAGCTAATCCACTTACAGGAATGAGGCCGAATTATCCATTGTACCATCTTGAAATGTCAAAATTTTCCATAGAAACAATTGCCTCTCCCTCCTCTTGGACAGCAGCCTCCTCCCACACTTCTCAGACTCAAAAATCATCCGCACCAAGTTATCAGATTTCGAATGTCTGATTAAATGATCATCACAGAATGTGGGGATGCAATATAGATACATATTTTAATGTTATTAAAAAATAAATAAATAATTTGTTGAAACACTCACTTTATAAAACATTTCTCTTAGGTCGTCCTTGGGGCTGACCCAGGAGGCCACAGCGTCACAGAAAAAAATGAAGTCCTGGACACAAAAGACTTGTTACTTTATCACACACTGATTTTGAACTTCCTGCCAACACATCCTTAAACTATACACCTCACCTGTACCACTCCTGCAGGGTTGACACCAATCATCACACAGATTCCCCGGAAGGCAGAGTCCTTCTCTTCATTATCTCTGATATTCCTCAGTGAGGTGCACCTGAGGAGACAGAGGAAAAATATGCGCTACCCACTGTGTTCTTTGAGAATGAAAACTCTATTCCAAACTAATGAAAGCTTATATTTTAAAGATATATATTCTCAGTAACTCACCATGGTCTAATGAAATGCTGCAGCTGAGGTGCAACTTCCTGGGGACAGACGTAACCTAGTCTGCCAATTGTAATGGCTACACACAGGGAGACAAGAAAACAAAAACAAAAAAAACCTGTTCATGACATGATCATCTTACAGCATCAAAGCTTATGTTGTGCATAACCATGTGTGTACCTGTGTTTTCCAGCAGAGTCTTGGGTGTGTTGGGTCTATTGATGATCTCCACCAGGTGTGGCAGAACCATGCCCACATAAGGCTGCATCTCTGCCCCTACAAACACACAGCAGAAAAGGAGCTCAAGTATCTGGACAGCCAACACTACAGGTTTAACTCTGATGTCGAAAAGACAACTCCAACAATACAGACTGAATTTTGGCTGATCATGTGTGTTGCCATAGGACTCCCATTTGCCACACCCATTGAGTGTATAGCTTTTTTGTTGTGTGTTGAAGGGTTTGAGCCATGAACATTTTCAATTTCTCACTCACTCAGAAACTGAGTGAGTATACACTATGTTTCTTTTAACAGGCCATTTATGTGTTTTACAGGATAAATTCAACCCTTAAAATAGCTTCTGTCTATGACCTCAAAGATCTTTAAAGTTGCCTCTTACAGCTGTTTATAAGAAAAGGAGGAGGTAGGCCTCAGTTTCATTCATTCATCTTCTACTACATTTCATCAGTTTCCAGGTCGCAGGGTGTTGGAGCCAATCCCAGCTCACATAGAGCAAGGCCAGGGTATACCCTGGACAGGTCGCCAGTCCATCACAGGGCCAGACAGATGAACAACCACTCAAACTCAGGCCTATGGGCAAGTAAAGTCATCAATTGATCTAAACATCCATGTCTTTGGACGGTGGGAGGAAACCCACACCCACAACTTTGTTGTTGTGGGGCAACAGCGCTAGCCACTATGTTGCTATACTGCAGCCCTCAGCTTATTTGACCCAAAAAAAAAAAAAAAAAAAAAAAAAAAAAAAAAAAATCAATTCAATTTGGTTGAGCTGATTTGCTGGTGTCCCTACGCTCACCTGGACGATCCCCTGTTTGCTGCTTGACACCTGTGCCTGAAAGGATATCACACAGAGCATCATTGGGCTGATTGGATCTCACATTGCCTAGCCGGGCAAGCATGCGTGTGCGCACACACACAGACACACACGTTCAAACAATGCACAGTCATATGGCTGTTGGTCTGACACTATGCTATTTTGGGACTTAACTGTTAGGACCAACCCAGTTTCATAATCAGGCAGTTTGCTAAAATGGTGAAGAAAATTTCAATACGTCGGCAGCTTCATATATAATTATAGAACCATGGTTAATGAAGAGTAAGACAAAGCCAGTGCAGTTTGTACAGACCTACAGATTTGTTTGCATTTTGTTGCTTTTAATTCACACACAAGCTGCATGCAAGATCTGCACACAAGATGGTAAAACTGTCAACTGTGCCACAGAGAACCACAGGTGGTGTGCAATATCTGGATCAGAAAATATTATGGGAACAAAATGTATCATTTTGTGTCAATGAGCTGGGGTTTTCATCATATCCAGATACCATGCACTTATGTTTACAGAAGGCAAACATTTGGGGGGAGAAAAAAAAAAAAGGAAAGGAAAAAATATGCAGGATCTGCTTTCTTACCCATTTGCATTGAGATCTCGCCGATTGCCCAGGTGGCATTATTACACACAGAGATAAACTCTGGGTTCAGGTTGAGTCCCAAAATGGGCATGAACTCAGCTAGAGGGAGGACACGGACACAGTGGTTATAATACAAACACACAGTAAATACATTGGACTCTCAAATTAGGTATCTCAATGACTCGATGCTGGGTGTTTCCTGATAGAGAACAAGTTGTGTCACTTCATTTAATGTGCAGATAAAGCAAACTCACCAATACAGGGCTTCACATGCAGAAAGCAAGCCTTGGTTAAATCTCCTAACAGAGCAAAAGAGCTTTGCCTCACTTCAGGCATTGTGTCCTGTAATGCAACAGAACAATTATTTTTGTAAAGGTGCTGAGGGTCAAAAGATGCTTGCATTTTTATGAAGCTACAACATACACTCATACCTGCATGCACTGAAAAAGCAGGGTCATAATGTTGGAGCGGGCCACCAATTGTTCCACATTTCCCCCCAAACCCTCAGCCAAGCCGCTCAGCAGATCAAGGGCGACAATCATAAAGTCTTTGTCAGGAGCCTCATACTGATCTGGATGCTGGTTGTACATCTGAATATAAAGAAAAAACAACTTTCAATGCTTCTTGTTCACCCCTGAAAATGATCAACACAATTTAATCACTTCTATGTGTACCTACCATCGCCTGAGCTAGTGTCTTCTGTACTAATGTGACACAGCGCTGATAAACGGGCTCACAGTAAGGCAAAAATCCACTCTGCAGTGCAGTGGCTACTGACGACAGACACTGAAAAAATGACATGACTTGTGAAAAACAGACGTTACATTACTTACATTGTCTGTAAGCCCAAGCATGAAAGCAGTGAAATTTTTAAATAAATACACTTTTCACCTCCAACAGTGGAAAGAGATCCTTGTCTTCATCCTTCAACTCATTCCACTTGGCAATAAGGGGGGGCATCAACTTCTGTATGTACTCCTGTGAATGAATATAAACAGGTTTGACCTCAGCGTTCTTCAACAAAGACACCGGCCAAAATGTATTTGGATAGAATGCAAAGAATGCAGGGTACAGGTCAAGCTGCACAGGCACTTACGGGCTGATTGAGGTGGTGTCCCACTGAGTCTGCCAGAGTTCCTATGGCATCATAGAGGATGAGCAGATTCTTGTGCTGGTACTTTCCAAAGGCAAAGACCAGTGTGTCCAGGATAAAGCTCAGGTAGGGCACAAGCTCTGTGCATGCCTCCTCCTCCAGAGTGGCAAATGCACTAAGAGAAAACCAAGATGGGGGACACATAACTATTTAGAGCACCCATATGGTTCTTCCAGTTGAGGAATACATGTAGGATGTGGATGAGAGATGATGAAATGAGGAAAGTATCATTATTAAATCAACTGAAATAATCATGGTATTCACATATGAAGAACTAGAGTGTGAAGCTGCTCACCTGCAAGCAGCCTCCTGCACCCTTTTGTTTCCATCAAGAATACGTTTCAGAAGCTCCGTCATAAGGGGTTTGAGGTAGGAGTCTGGGGGCTGGGAGACGACCCAATGTGCATAGCGACTCAGGGTCCAGCAGGCAATGGAGCGCACCAGGGCCTTCTTGTCGCACAGACACTGGATGAGGTGAGGGATCAGCTCTGGCAGGTAGGGTACCATGCCCTGCATGCAGCCTGAGGAGTGAATAGATGCAAAATGTTTCCTTCAATTTGAATTACAACTTCATATTCCATCGTATTATCTGCTGTGTTGACAGCCTATAAGCGCGCTATAGGCGCTATATATATATATATATTTAAAAAAAAGGCACAATTTTATGTATTTTTCTTACATTTTTAATTGATTTAAAGGATCAGATATGTCCCTAACCCTAACATATGATGAGTCAGTATCTGGTTATTATTGAGGTCTTTGTAAATAATTAACAGCAATAGTAACCAAGATGGGATACAGCTAATTCATGGATTTCCATTAACAAATTTGTAATTTCTGCAGGCTTCACTCCTGTGAATTTTACCTTCAGCTATGGCCCCCAGCACCAGAATGCCAGACTCCTTTATGACCCAGTCTGGGTGGAAGAGCAGGCCTTTCAGGAGTGGCAAGAGGTGGGGCAACAGCTCATCTCGGAAAACATTGGCCAGCACATCCAGGGCTGCAGCTGAGCACTTTCCTACAGCAAAAAGAAAAGCAATTGGTGAGTTTAAAGACAAATCTGACGAGATACCAAGACTTCTGCTTTCCTTAAAATCATTGAACAACCTAAACACAAAACCCATAAATACACAACTAATACAAGATGAATTTAGACTCAAAGACTGACAATGTGTGATGTTTAAGTAAAAATGTGCTTGTTAACTCCACTTACGCAAGTTCCAGTCTGACAATGTGTCGTCGTCGTCATCATCGTCCTCTTCAATTTCCTCGCCCTCCTCACCCTCCCCTCCTTCATGTTGCAAGGTGACAGTTCGCGACTTGTGGAAACGGGGTTTGATGTCCTGGTCGCTGTCTGGTACAGCCTCGTCCTCTTCCACATCCCCCTGGGCAAACACAGATGTGTTACTTTCTTTGAGACACAGTATCAAATTATAATTTGTCTCTTGTAATATCAGTTCTAACTTTAATGTTGATTGCGTCATCTTTCAGGGTTTTCCTTTGAATTTATTCTGACCTAGAGGAATGACCTCCAGTAAGTGCATACAGGCTTTATGAAAATGTATTGAACGACACATGAACAAGGTGAAAGCTCACCTTTAACAGTATGATGTCTATCTCCGAATACTTCATCCCAT
This sequence comes from Echeneis naucrates, assembly GCF_900963305.1. NCBI lineage: Eukaryota > Metazoa > Chordata > Actinopteri > Carangiformes > Echeneidae > Echeneis > Echeneis naucrates. The sequence goes on from NC_042518.1 coordinate 6,376,909, forward strand.
TTACCAGGATAGGTATCAGTCTGTATTGACAGGGAAGATCGATTTTAAGAAGACTGCCTTGTATAAACAGCCAACAATTGTTATAACATTCAAAAGATAATGGTGTACTAAAGAGATACTCACTGCACCAGGTGTCCAGACAGCATCTCCTTACAGATGGGTTGCTCTGCTAGAGTCAGCCAAAATTCACAGGCCTCCAGAGCCACATTCTCATCAGGGTCCTGGGTCCGCTGCAGCATGTACTGCAAAAGAAGAAATCGGCACAAAAAAGTAATAAATAAAAATATAATTTACACAGAAAAATAGCACCACAAATTAGGCCATAGTTCAGCTGGGAAATCTGGATCAGAAAATATAGGAACTTTAGGTATCATTGTAAGTCAATGAGCTGGGTTTCTCATCATGTCCAGATGAAAAATTAAAATTTTATGGACATAAAATTTTCCACAATGGAGTTGGGAGGTGCCCAAAACTTACCTGGATGATGCTGTGCATGTGGGGAATAAGGCGGTCGATGCGGACCTCCAGTAACATGACCAGAGCCCGACACACATTCTTTCGAACTTCAGAGTCCTCATCTGCTGCCAGCGCAAACAGACTCTATTAGGGGAGGGAAGAAAAGATAGGAGGGAAATGATTTGTGAGAGGGAAAAAAAAAAAAAAAAAAAATTTGGGATAAACCAAGTGACTTGACTAAATCAATTAAGAATAATGTGGTATGCTATTCTCATAAAACCACACAGTCAGGTTTTCCTTAGTCTTCATACTCACCTCTATGAAAGTGTCAATGTTGTCCATTAGGGCCTGAGCTCTGCCAATGATGAACTGGTTCACACAGGCAATGGCATGGGACCTGCAGGGACAATACAGTGTGTAGCATTCCTACTGATAAACTCATTAAACTTGGTAATCTTCTACACACAACAAAAGGGGAAAAAAATGCATTTAAACAGCTATGATAAGAAACTCAATTACTAACGAAACATAAATATAGGACTAGAGGGAATATAAACTTCTCAGTGAATCCTGTAAGTGATGTTTATCTTATGAGCCAGGGCGTGTGTCAGTTTGCGGTGTAAACTAAGTGTTAAACCCAAATATCTGGATCAGACAGCATGAATACAAACACCTTCACTGTTAATCAGCCACACAGTCACACTTAAAGGTGATGCCAGCTCTCTCCTGTACCTAATCTTGGGGCTGCAGTGCTTGAAGAACTGAAGGAATTTAGGTATCATAATGTTGAGGGGTCTGTTCAGAGCGTCGCTGTCCAGCAGCTCCGATGAGTCCTCGCAGATCTTCTGCAGTGCCCCAAACGAGCCCTGAGACACGGACATACATAGAGAGGCTGTCAAATCAAACGCAAACATACAGGGACACAAAGGAGAGAATGAGACTGCATCAGAAAATAAAATGAGCAGAAGTACTGAATGCACTGTACACACCGGTTTTCGGTTGAATGTATATTCAGTAATCGCAGTCAAATGTAAAACCATATTCTGAACATTCAAAAGCCTTTTCAATGTGAATGTTCCTAACTTTGCAAAAATTCAGATGCGCCATGCCAGGTTCAAGCACAGCTTAGTCTCTTATCATAAAACTATTATTGAAATAAGCCCCAGCACAACCTGGGACAAGTCTGCACCGAACTTTCCTGATATCTCCCCTGCGAGTTTTGTCACAGTTATACTTTCAATTTGGTGACCTTATACAAGTCTCAGAACTACAACCACATTTAACCTAAGCAGATCTAATCTGAGAGGAACACTAAAAGTAAGAGCCATGGATATAATTGCATTAAAAGCAATAATAACAAAATGGGGTAAGTGCAGACCTCACAGGTGTTGTAGTCTTCAGAATTGAGCAAGTTGCAGAGCTGAGGCAGCAGCTCTGGCCACGTCTGCAGCTCTCCTTTCGAGGCAATAGTAGTGATCAGAATGCCTAGAGTAGCGGGTGAATGAGAGAGTGAGAAGAAAATAGTTTAGATAGTGCTTTTTAATTGACAGCATCATGAGCAGCAGCCTTTTGGCAACAGCTCTGGATCAGACAGTATGAATACAAAAACCTTCACAAGAACTCAAGATTTTTTTTCTCTGCATCATCTCCAGGGGCAACAAAATAAACACAAGGACGAAAATAGGAAATAGCCGAAACTAGTCCAATAAAAGAGGTAATGATGAACAGCCATAACACGGGGAAAAACAAAAAAAAACCAAAAAAAAAAAAAAAACAAACTCACCAATGGTGGCACGGATGAGCGGCGAGGGATCGCCAATGTTGTTGAGACATTCCTTCTTAATGAAGTCAGCAACAGTTGGTGGAAAGTTCTGGTAATGGGCCTTCACGTTGTTCTTCAGAATCAGGCCACTCAGAGAACGAGTTGGCTCATCTGGACAGAACCACAAGGTTAAAATATGGCCAATCAGAAGTCAATAAATAGATCCTGATAACTAGTACTTTCATACTGTTGCATTTATATCTTGCAACAGTTCTAACATCTAAACAGAACAGTGGAGCTCTGAAACAGTACAATAAACACACACACACACACACACACAACTAATGAGCTTATCATACTTGTGGCATATCAATGACATTAACAATAGCACAACGTTTAAAGTCTTGTCCACATCAAGGGTCTTGGAAGAATCAATCTCAGCACGTTACACACGTCAGAGAGCAGAAACCGACCTGACTACTCACCTTCAGTTTTGAGTCGTGTGAGAACAAAGATGAGATAGTTGTTGAAGTCGGGGAACTGGTTGAGTTGTTCAAGTTTCTGGTGCAGCTGTTAAGGACTATTAGACCGAGCTTTCAAATTAAGCAACCTTCTCCAAGTTCTCCAAGTAATGTTGACAATCAAAAAAGAAATAAGCTGTTTCACTACATTAGCTCACCAGCTTTCAACCTATATAGAATAATTCCGCATGGTCTATCTAAAGACACGTTCCATCAACCAAAAACATTTGCATAATTTGTTGATCATAACAAATGGGTTAGGCAATTACAAATAAATGTGTCATTACAGGTCAGATCACAATGTAGTAGGATACTTGTTGGACAGCTCTCTGTGTGACTGTGTTGGGTGACTGGGAGTCTTTGAGCAGTTGGAGGACCTGCTGAAGTCCCTGCTCATCTGGCTGCCACTCCATCCTAGGGAAAACACAGACTAAAATTAACCCATCAATTTTGCACTGTTTATTTCATGTACTAGGATTACATTTCAAGTAGTACCAATGAAAAATAGTTACACAAGTGGTCTCTGGATCAGACAGTATGAATACAAACACCATCAGTAATGGTCAGTTTGGTTTTGATGCATCATATCCAAAGGCCATATACATTATTTGGAAAAAATATCGACAAAGATCAGTTTAAGACATGCTAGCTGTTAAAGATTTCCAATGCAAAATATTTTTACAGTAATTTTCCCTTAACTCTGAAATAATTCAGAATAAATTGTCTGTTAATCACTTTGTATATTTTTTTTAACAATTTACTGCAGCACACTACCACCTCATGTTAAATAAACTTCAGCACTTTTTTTACCCCCCCTTTTCGTAAAAACTTTGTAACTCCACGTGTCAAATGGTTGCAAGAAGGGAAAGGCCTAAGCATGTGTTCGCAGCTGACCGTGCACAAGGTGGACCCCCATAGTTCCGGAGGGGGTTATTTCAGAGGAGAAACAAACATGTCCGAGCGACTGGCCTCAGACTGAGAGGCTGTTAACACCTAAAATCGTCAGTGGAAATCGGCTTGCAGCACAAAAACGAGGACATTAGTCAACATGCCCAGCTAAAACCTCAATGACCCGGCTTAAGCGCTCGGAGTTAATCCCACCCCACCCCCACGCCACCCGGTCCGAGTTACGGAAACGCTTTGTGTTTCGACATTTGTCGGTCACATTCAGGTTTTGCGCGGTGCAGCACACGTGTGCAGCTCTTGGGGCTAACCTGAGGAGGTCCCACTCACCTGTGGTCGGTCGACGCGCGACAAAAGTTGCCAGGTGGTGACTTAGCGGCCGGTCTGGCTCACAGATACGTGTCCGTGTGATTTTTCGTTTACTCCATTTAACTATTCTAATCCGTTTAAGTCCTGCCACATCGTCCACTTTTGATTAATTCGTGTATACATGAGTATTGGTGCCGCGCCACTTCAGCTGCATGCAAATTGCTAACCCGGTCCAACAAAGTTAGCCTTGTGGCTCGGGCCTTGTCGGCAGGGCAGCTCCGGGCTGGGTGTTCCCGATGTGCTCGGCGTAAAAATAGGCAAATATCGCCATCTGCTCTCAGAAGATAGCCCAAGCATAAAGACATCCTTTAGGGGAACTCTCGCATCTACGCGCCCATGTAAGGCACCGCGGTTAACACAAGACTGGTAGCCAATAATAGGCACAAACTTGGTGAACACGTTTTGCAAGCTGGTTTTAGTGTTCGACTAGCAATGCTAATGCTATTAGCCAGGCTAAAGCTACATAACGAACACTTGTTTTGATAGTCGCCTTATGCGCACAACGAACCGCGGCTCAGTCGACGAAGTGCATCAATCAGAAATGTTCAGTCAAAACACAGGCCAGTTAACATGTACCTACAATATTGAGTTGATAGTTGGATAATCAGTACTGGGCCGCTCTCCTCCCTCTGCTTCGTAGCGGTTCCTCTGGTTCAAATGAGCACGCCGATTGAAATTGACCTATGGCGGCTTCCGTTCAACACACATTTCGCCAGCTTCGCGAGATCTCGGTAACGTGTCTTTTCCACTGAACTTTTACAAAATATGGATAATAATAATAATAATAATAAATTAAATGTATTAAGAGTAAGCACTCTGGAAAAGGTATGTAAGTCTACACACATGTCAAATGAATAAATAATTAAATAATTTAAAAAGTTGCAATTATGAAATAAATCAAATTCACACATTTATAAAAATCAAAGAAACATCTACAGCATGTGGATGGGTTTTAATTCTAGGTCTCCAATAAATGATCGTTACCGCTGCAAAACCCACACACAAGTTAGATTATTAGTTCGTGGAAACTGTCGCTGAGCACACCACCCTCGTCTGGAGGAACAGCAGTCAAGAGAAGGCACAGTACGAAGCACACGTTCAAGTCCTTCTTCTTTTTTTTTTTTTTGCGGTGTGCGTTTTAATTAGGCACTACGGTAATAACTAATTTCAAAATAAAACATCTTCCGTTGAATGTAATTCAACTTTTCAATTTTTACATAACCGCAAATAAGACGTGGGAACAAATACTATATACAGAAAGAAACGAAGTAAATAAAATATAGCTACAATCTTCCAGCGACATATCAGGGAAAATGTATTCTATGTTGTCTGAATGAGTGACATAAAATAATAAATATTTATCCAAACAAATATGAACAGTGTTAATAAAAGTTGCATATCATTATTCACTGTTACCTTTCTTTCTTTGTCTTTTGAGAATGTATTATTTAATGAATATTACTTAATTATTCACACAATTTTGATTTTAGGCAGTATTGGGGTTTTTGTTAACCATTAATTTAATGCGTATTAGTGTATGTACATATTAATTGTATGTATGTTTAATTATTTCTTTAAAATCATGTTTTTTAATCATCTATTATTGACAGACTGATATGAATCATTTCCAGGAAAATTGCGCTTTATTTTGAAATGAAATTATGCGCCCTTAAAGTAATGCTTTGTATAAACGCGTAACTAAAAATAAATTCAGGGCCCGACCATACGACACATCACAGTATGATATACAGGACGATGTTGGATTAGGATGAATTATTGGTTTATGTGTTTTGTTAGTAGTTGTTATTCTTAATATTGTGGTTTTATGATGATCGTGTTGTAACTATTTTGTCACTGCTCAAGCAAATACTGAAACATTTTGCATTGTTTTGTTATTAAAGTCATGTGAACTTCATATGCACCAAACTCATTTAAAATAAATTCAAATTGTATAAAAAAAATCATTAGATGTTCCCTTCAAATGTCTACACTAAAGTGATATTTCATATGGAATGTGATCATGTGGTTCGAGGTGCTTAAATATCACACACATATTACAGCTGCATTCTGACTCAATTGAGTGTTTTTTAAAGACATCATAATGAACTGCACACCCAGTAAGTTGGGTTTGTGTCAGTTTTGATTCCTCAAAAAAAAACATTACCACTTTATATGCACATTAGAGACGGCATACGAGTTGCAATTGAAATAGAGAAAATAAAAATGGAACTGAAGTGAACACCAAGTGGATCACCAAAAATATAAAAATACCAAAATAGGCAAAAGCCCCATTGTGGCCTGAAGGTCCTGCAGAGAAAAGCTATGAAAGAGGAAAGCTTTTTTACATTAGAAAAAGCAACATTCATCTGAGTTGAATAGGAGGACAATGAGGACACTTTATCAAACTTGCATTATTTCTGAGGCAGTGGGCATGAAGTGCCTTTCATAACCGGATGTAACTTCATCATCTGCTGAGTTCAAACAGTCATCTTTGTCCTTCTCCTCGTCAGAGTCTACTATTTTACTGTACTCTTTACGGCCATGTCTGGGGCCTGTATTTGCACCTGCTTTGTGGCATCCTCAACAATGAGGACACTTTATCAAACTTGCATTATTTCTGAGGCAGTGGGCATGAAGTGCCTTTCATAACCGGATGTAACTTCATCATCTGCTGAGTTCAAACAGTCATCTTTGTCCTTCTCCTCGTCAGAGTCTACTATTTTACTGTACTCTTTACGGCCATGTCTGGGGCCTGTATTTGCACTCTGCTTTGTGGCATCCTCAATCTGATCATCTTGGGCGTCCATGTGGGAGCAACCATCCTCCAGCAATGGTTTAATTAATCCGTCAGGGTTGGATTTTTTCTCTGCAGAAGGTATGAAATCCCTGGGCTGGGGGGTTAGCGTTTCAACAATCTCCAACATAGAGATATTGGGATGTTTCTCATGAAAGGAGATGCAGATCCAATCAAAGGACTCATTCATCTGTTGGGAGATCAAACCAAAAAAGACCTTCAGTCCTGCATAATATGAAACTAGGATTTAACAATTTCAAAAAGAGTGAAGTTACAAACAAGACAAGTAGTGAAATAGTTAGGCTAGTTAGGCTCCACTGGGTATAAACCCAGTTTTGAAAATAGACCAAGATTCCTGGAAGAAATTTCCATGAGCCATGGAAGTCTCTCACCTGATGCTTCTTCTGTTTGAAGATGTGGCTATTGCTGGGATCAGGCACTTTCTCCCAGAAACATGTAGCCATTGGGCACACTTTGTTTATGCCAAAATAGCAACTAAAACAGAAAAAAGTAAAATAAAATACAAACAATAAGACTCCTTGCAATCTCACAAACTCTACAGAAAAACTTGTACATCAGAGTATTCTTAGTTTAATGTTCATATCAAAATCTTATTTGATAAGATTAGTTAGAAAATGTACTTCTTGCTTTACTACATTCAGGCATTTTTAACATGCATGCTAAATTGTTCCAATGCTATTAAATAATTGTTAATTCTATTACCCTTACTAGTATTTATCATTATCATCAACAACAAAAAAACACATTGTTATGTACTACAACTATGGATGAGACAAAGGTAAGAAAGAGAGAGAAGAAGCTTGAGAACCAATTTCAAGCCAAAGATAAATTGATTAAAATCATAATCTCACCATAGTGAAAAAAAGATGCTTATTACAACCAGGAAAATCACTGCAAGTAAGGTTACGCGTAAAACTATTGGGAAAAGAGAGAGAAAATTATGAGAGAAGAACCACTTAATGTGTCAATGTGACTTCCAATCTCTTCCAACTTATTACATCTCTCAGAAAATCTTAAAATATTTGTCAAAAAAAGACAGATGTTCAGATGTGATCAAATACCATAGTTTCCATCCGGCATAGTTTTGAACGTCACAGTATAATTTCCTCCAGGCCCAGCCCCAGTCACAGCTCTTATCCACACCTTATATTCTTGGCCCGGAGTTAGATGTTTTAGCTGAAACGTTCCATTTTCATGCTGTGTTGATGCACTGACATTGTCCACTAGGTAAAAGAAATTGTTGGGCGTGAGTTTGAATATTTAGAGAATAGGTGGGCAGAATGCATTTGAGTTTCTGTACCATTTACTAGTTTCTTTCTTTCTAATATCTACCTTCATTTCCCACATGCTGAGTGAATTTCCAAAAAATTTGAAAAGTAAGTAAATAAAATTAACATCTACAGACCTGTAGATTCTATGTAGGCTCTGTGACCTAAACAGATAAGTGGTATAGATAATGGATGGATGGTGGTTTTTAACAGATATCATGTTTAGCCTTTTCACCTTTCTGTTAAATTGCACTAAACACAAAGGACAGTTGTGGTTGATGGGAGTGTCAATAGTTTCACAAATATATAAGTATTACAGTACTGGTAAAGTGAAAAAAATGGTCCAATGACCAAATTCAACCACAATTCATCCACCAGGAATATAATTTAATAAATTATGCTGGCATGAATTGTGAAATGTTAGGGGAACACCAAAGTCTATGTGAAGTTTGTGTGTCCGTGTTTGAGGGAAATTTAGCGTAAATTCATCAAATAAATGTTGAGTTTATTTCCCATCATAAGGTCAAACTTTTGACTTGTTAGTGCATATGTGGCTATTATGGAATTCTCTGGAAATCACTGGAATATCTCTTTTCCAGAGAGATGTAACAATATTTGTTGACATATATCAGCCTGGAACAAGGTGGTAGATGTATTGACAGAACAACATTGTCATCCATAGACTAAAGCCACTAATGTGATGAAAAAGAATCTAATCAAAAATGTCTGTGAACCATTGTTGCAGAAAATAATGCTACTTGGGTTACTTATTTTTTCTCTTACTTATAACTAGGTCTGTGATGTATATCTTGTGACAGTATGTGTATAAGGCATACCGTTTTGTTTGTCTAATCCTATTTGGTAGTATCGGATCATCCCGTTCTGCTCAGACAGGGGAGCAGGCTTCCAAAACAGTGTCACCTGAGTGGGAGTAATGGAGACCACCTCAAAGAATTGCACACTGGGTGGAGCTGAAAAGGGACATTAGAATATTAAGTTTATCTTCCATTTAATGAGGAGAAATGAATGGTCAAATTTAACCAGTTGGCAGAAAAAGCCATGTATTTAACTTACTTCCTTCAAGAGAATATCCAATAGCTGATGAGAGGTGATGCACTTCCAGACTGTCTGATACTGAATACAGTGACACTTTGAAGGCTGTGTACTTTTCAAAATGACCTGCAGATGGAGATCCACACCAGATTAAACAGTCCCATTAAAAATAACCAGCCTCTTTAAGCATTCACTTTTCAACCTCCAAAAATAGAATGTTATATTATTTCTATGAAAGTGTTCGCTTAAACAGACCTTTCAAAAACGCCGTTGTTTGGTTTTTCAACACTTTTACCCAACCAAATCCTTTGCCTGGAGGACACCCTGCTTGTTTAAATTGCACCACATATTCCTTCAGATTGTCAGTGTGCTGGGACGGCTGATTCCAGGACACAGTGAGGTTCGCTTCGTTCATCGTGAGGTTAAGAATTTGTTCATCTTTCTCTTCACCTAAAAAAGAAACAAATACCTTCTTTCATTTACCATTTCATTGTAATTTTAATTTTAACTAAATTCTAGGTTCTAAACAGATGAAACATTCAACAAAATGCATGTTTAGCATCACAACACCAAGTTCTGTGGTCAGAGTGTAGTGTCTTCTCTCACTACCATAAGCACTCCTATACTGCATCAGACTGACCTGACCTGACCTTGCTAGGGAAGAAGTGTTAACTATCTGACAAACTGTCTGACAGGTGACTAGTCTATGTCAGTGAATATAGAGTAATGATCATACAGATCAAACTAAATTATACATATAATTTAGGCGTTTACAAATTGGCAGATTTAGGATGCACTTTGAGCATGAAAATATTTTGTGAATTACTTGATGAAAAACATAGGAATCCTAAAATCAAGACTGCCATGCCCCTTACTTTAGTAGGACGAGCCCCAAATACAAATCCTTATTTTCTAATATCACAGTCTGGACACCTGATACCTGATATTGGCATAAGCAGTGGAGAAGGCTCCGTAGCACCGTGAGCATTGAAGGCTGATACATTGAGCAATCGCACATCCTTAAAAGAGGCATTGAGGTAGCACAGCAAGTCACTGCACAACAGGCCACTCAGGTTGGTGTGCACAACTGTGCCGTTATTGTAAAGCAGACTGGCTTCATATCCCTGGACACTGCATGTCTGGGATTTAGCAAGGTTCTGGATGAAGTAAAGATAGGTTGATGACAGCAATGAGTGAGTCTGCATAAAGTGAGATCTGGGTTGATCATTTAAATCACAGAATAATGGTTGTGATTAACTTATTTACCTACCTTCAGGGTAAGAGTGTAGTTAGATCTTGCAGGAGATATCCCATAATCCCACCATATATCTGGCTTTCCAAAAGGCTCTGAACAAAATGGGTAATTCAATTATTCAATTTCCAGCAAATCATTTAAAATAAGCAAATTGGGTTGTAGTCTCAAGTATTATATTCATAGCAAACATCCATCCATCCAGCCACCTTCAACCACTTTTCTGTTTCAGGGTCGCAGGGTGCTGCAGAAAATCCAAGCTCACTCTGGGTGAGGGTGGGGTCACCCTGAACAGGTCACCAGTCCATCACAGGGCCAACACACAGAGACAGAAAGAGACGAACAACCACTCACTCTCAGATCTAAGGACAATTTAGAGTTTCCAGTTAACCCAACACAATGTCTTTGGATAGTGGGAGGAAAACCACGTGGGCATGGGGAGAACATGCAAACTCCACACTGAAAGGCCCCAGGCTGGGAACTAAACACGCAACCTTCTTATTGTAGGGCGAAAGCGCTAACCACTACACTGCTGTGCTGCCGCCATTGCACACATATGAAGGCAATATGAGTATTATCATGTAACTCAAAGCAAGAAAATGAATTATCTGAAAATTTTGCACAAGTCTGCATTTTGTAAATAATTCTAAACTAAAAATATGCTCTTAAAAATTTGGCGTGTCAAACTTGAAGACCACAGCACAAATGAAGACTTACTCATTTCAGCACTCCTTATTCTGTGGATTGTACTCCAGTCACTTTTTAATCCCATTTTACAGGCACAGCGAACCTGTAATTCATAGATTCTGCAAGGCAGGGGACTTCCAATTTCATGACTGTGAACAAATATGCCCTCTTCCTGTTTAGAAGGGAAGACAATATATTGGGTTATAGCATGGTGTCAGGGTTATGGGTACAAAATGAGTTCTTTCCCCTATGTCTCTGACTATCTGCTTAATGGTCTTGTATTTCTGCCTAATCTGACTGCCTGCTTGGATTTTAACCCCTTGGACTGAATAATAGGGCTCTGGGTTAAGTTTTACTCCTGCCTGGATCTGCAAGTCTTGTGTCCTTCTGCCTGTATTGTGATATATCATAGTTTATCAAGGTAGGGTTTATTGCAGGCCTGCAGTACCATATGGCATTCATCTTATCTGGATTTACCTAATAAATTCTGACAAGTGAGTCTGTGTTATAACAGTCACTTTAAATTTGTGATCCAAGTATTTTTTGATCAGGTATCTGACACATAGAGCCTATAATCGCCATTGATATACTACAGAGGTCACATGTGAATTAGATTACAATGGCTAGATGATCAAATAAAAATCAAATAAAATTGTTAAATCATAACAATTAACGAGAGAGAAAAATTTGGCAAAATCCAAAGAAAGTCACCTGAATCCAAACTTGATCTCCCTCGATCCGATAACGGTAATCACACGATCCCACAGAGTCCTGCAGTTCGTTACAGAAGGAATCCCACTCAATCTCTATTGCCATCTGCCGCATCAGTTTGATTTTAGGAGGTGGCGGCTTCACTAGGGACAGAAACATATACAGAAAAGTTAAAATCTAAACTTTTCATTCAAAAAGGTCAAGGATTTTGAATGAACTTCCATTTTTGGTGGAAGACTGACTCACTGATATGTGTTAGGTTGAAACAACCCTCATGAGATTTGACAGAATCCTGCTGGGAAGTAGCCTCAACCCAAATACAAAGCTTTCCATGGTTGGCAAAGTGTTCACGATCGATGATTCCACTGGAATTTGTCTTGCTAGTCTCAGACCCCCTGGAAGACAAAACAAAACAGGGCAAGAAGACAAGAGGGGACTAACTAAACTACACCAGAAATGATCAAATTATTGTCATCAACAATTTACTGATGTCCAGTGTTTAAAACAGGGATGTTATGTTTGTGGTTACTTGATTATTGATGGAGACCAGTGCAGGCTGTAGTTTGTGGGATTTCTAGTGTCCAGTCGTGGATCCCAATCACAATGGATATTTGTATCACAACTTTCCTCAGTGCATGGGAAATAGCAGTCAAGGCGAGAGGATGAAGCCAGAGTACCTGTAGTATCCATTTAAAAAAAAAAAAAAAAAAGGAAAATCAACAGAGATCTTCTGATGAAAGCAGTTTCTAATATTTTTCCTGCTATAACAATGATATCTGGGTGATAAAGGCATGCGTATTAGAACATTATTTAACACCTTAAATGAATAGCTTAAAAAGGTTAAAAGTTAGGTTGTACTGTCTAAAATCAGCCCATGCCAATCCACTGGCAGAGACGTGTGCTGATATATTTCATCCGAAATTCAGTCAACATTTGTTACTGTTTTAGTGAGTTAAATAACTTGTCTAAGTAGCAAAGCAACAAATAGAGATAAGATGAAAACAGCGGTATAAAGCAACCACAATTTCATCATACATGTTTCCTTCAATTCCTGCACGCAGTTTTTTCTTATTCATCTCATGACGTCACACCTTCACCCGTTTGCCTTAACTCTGTGAAACTCTAGCTGAAAAGAATCGATGCATGCAGGCAACAAGTTGCACATCATAGGTAACATTAACAGGAAACAAGTACTTTGATCAGACTGGGACCAAACAACTGCACCGTTTCTTTCTCACCACTTCCTCTTTAGTACAGACAGTGTGCATACCCCGAAGCATCCCTTATCAAAACAGTTAGTCCTAGATGTAGTGCTTTCAACGAAAGCAAGTTTACTAGAGATCCTTTTAGAGATTCTTTTAGATTAGACATACTTTGAGCTAATTAGACATACTTTTTTTTTTTTTATGTAAACCTTACTCTAAACAAAACTGAGTGGTGTGAACACTGCAATATTATTCTCTGAACACAGTGAAGCATGAAGCCGTGAGTGGAAACACACACTAGTAATAAGCAGAATTGTGCTATTTGTCCAGCTATTGTTTGAAAAATATGTGCAGCCGGGGTATACCTGCTGAGACAAAACAACTTGGTAGGTTGAGCAGCAAGATGGACAAAAGCCAATTAGTCCTGAGTGTGGCCATTACATGTGACCTAGGTTCCTAGTGCCTGTGGAAAAGAGAACATGTATAACCATTTAAGTTTCTGTATCACCAACATTCTCCAATGTTAATTTTTTTTAACCCTGTAATCACAACGAAATGTAAAATGCGGAGCCACCACACAGGAAACAGACAGATAATCTCCCATATGCGTACATGCTAGACAGAAGTAAGAGAACATTTGCTTTTTAATGAATAAACACGCTGTGTTACAGTTAATAATGTGGCCAAGCCGTGGACGCAGTTCAAATACGACTGGCATCAATAAAAGAGCGAGAAAAGAGCGAGGAAAGAAGAGAAGAGAGAAGTCGCGGAAACTCAGAGTTCACGCCTGAAGCAGAGCTCACATTTAAAAAAATGAACTCTTTCGTTCCTCGCTGTTATCTATCGGTGAAAGGTTAGTTAGAGATGATTTACCTCATTGTGAGACACGCTGAGACGCCAGACGTTCATTTTGGGTCGGTGTGGATGTGACCTGGTAAACTTCGCTAAGGATCTGAAAACGCCCCGCCCCGGGCAGGAACCGTCAGCCGGCACCGGTCTGCTGATCGCCGCACACGAGGAACACACGGACAACACAAACGACTTTTTTTTTTTTTTTTTAAACCAGAAAAAAAGTTATAGCACAGTTATTTGAACTGACTAAACTGACTGCAGCTGATTGACAGAAAATATACTTATCGGATTGTGAATTGTGAAACAACATTTCATTTTCTTTTCTTTTTTTTTTTTTTTTTTGTTGTTTCTGTCAGCCCTGGGCGTCAATGAGTCAAAATATCTACGTTTATCTTTATTTTAAGTTCGCATCTGTTATATCAGTTATTACACAGGCCATTATTGTGTAGGAAAAAGAACATTTGGTATTTTAAATAGAGTGCTTTTGAGATTGGGATTCAGTTTTTGATCAAAACCTTTACTTGCAATTGAATCATCTTGCACTAGTACTACCTGGATAGATGCTCCCTTTGCCTCTGAAAATGTCTGTCACACATTTTTTATAATAGAAATGTGTGGATATAGAAACGATGCATCTTAATTTACCTATATATATATATTTTTTTTTATTATGGGTATTAAAGAATTTTTTGTGCTGCTGTTAAATAAAGCATTTTATTCCCTTGAGATTCCAGGTGCACAATTTAGATACAAAATAAAGAAGGATTAGCGTGTGTCTGGTAGTGGTTGACAATGAGGAAACAGTTTGGCTCAAGATTGAAAGGGCTGTTTATTACAAAAGCCTGGAATGCATTGATAACAAATATATAAACATTTTGAGCACATGGCAGCACTTCCTTTACGATTCATGACATAACATAAAACATAAAATGATGCTTAAAACTGTTTCTGCCGTGGGTCAACTGAAAGGCACTATATGAAATAATACAAAATTACCTAAGAATCGTGAGATTGTTAAAATATCACTGCAAGAAGACTGTGTAGGTGTCTTAATGTACATAAAATGTCTGCTGTCACTCAGTCACTCAGATGGCTCAGGTCGACCCTCAACAAAGGGAGCTTATCTCACTCTTGCTGCAGCCCCACTTGCAGCAGGCGTTGGAGAGACCGACCACCACATCCCGGCCCTTGCGGTCAGCCTTGCGCAAGGCTTCCAGGATATCATCACTGATGAAAGATCGGGTCAGCCTGCTAAACACTTCCTCATGGTCTTCTCTAGATGTGAAGCTCGGGTCTCTCTTCCTTTGGAGAAGATTCTCCACCACCAAGTTTTGACTCAAGTCTTCCAAGGAGTCATCCTGATGGGAGCTAAATGGGCCATCTAAAACATCTGTTGCCAGAATGGACAAAATAAGCATGAGAGAATACCTCTGCTCCTTTCTTGTGCTGAGCCAATAATACTTTGTAAATTGCATTATCTACATTGTTTTTAATAGTTGCTGATGATAGCAGTAGACTGTGACAACAAAATAATTTACATGGTTTATAATGTCACACGTATAAAGGTCACGACCAATCAGTCTCATAACATATTTATTTCTTCCTTTTGCCACTGAAGCAATTACAACTGCACACAATCATAAATGAGAAGAGGAGTGAGACTATATAAACTTCATTGTTGTCATAGAGTTAATTCACAAAGCATTAATGGTAGTGGTCGACTCACCTGTGCTCCTGAGTGACCGTTTCCATCGTGAGCCCCCACAAGTGAAAATGACTGCCCGGATGAATTCCCGGCCACAGAGCTTGACCCCGTATGTTGGGTCCTCCATAGGCTGAACCCCAGCCACCAGCATACATATGGTCAGTACCACAGCCTTCCACATAGTACCCCAAGGAAATTAAGCAAGCAAAAAGTGATTCAAATTGGAATAGATTCTTTGCCACCCTGTTTGCTTGTATGCCTTTCTCAGTCACCCTGACAGGGTTTATAAAGGGGTTAGGAGCCTTGCAAGGGAGACATATCTACTGCGCATGCAGGTCCACTGGGAGAAAAGCACAGATTCAAAAGAGCGATACAGTCAGAGACCTTTATGGAGACAAAAAGCAGACCAAAGGTGGCATAATTAATGAATATATCAGAGGCCCATATGATCTAATAGTGTTTCAACATGTGAAGCAATTTTGATACCATCAGTGTCCCTTGTTACAGATTCATCTGCTCCCACTTACATTTACTATGTAAAACATTGTGCAGTGATAATTCATGCACAAATTGCAGATATGGGAAACATTGAGGTTAAAAATGCCAAGTAATTGTAAATGAAATGGCACTATGAAAGAATGAAACTTTTAGCATATTGACTAATGAAAATTATTTCGCCATTTCAGTGTGTTGCATATGAGGAAATGTTTGAAGATATATAAAAGCTGTCTTCCAGTTAAAATAAAGACATTAGTACTAAACCTTTGACTGCTATGGTCTTTTGGATACTGCTAATACTATAAATAATTGTGTAACATGCTTAGATACCTCACAAGCAGAAGAAATAAGCAAGAAAAACCATAACTCATTGTAAATGAATCTTTAAGTTGTCAGCTAACACTGTCTGCTGCCTAATGTCTGCATCTCAAGCTCTTTCTCATATGGAAATTGTCTTTGAAAAAAGAAAAAGAAAACACGTGGAACTGGCATTGCCTCAACATATTAAATACATTTTTAAATTGTTACTATTTTTAATCCACACATGACCCTGAACAACCTCAACAGCTATAATTTCCTTTAAAAAAATCATTCTGTCATCTCATTGGTAAAAGGTGAACAGGGACGATTGAGACAGAACCAGTGACATTTTGAAACTGTGATAACACAGAAGTCTTATTATGAGTCGAATCTGGGCATCCACATAGCCAAAGGTCACTCATTTAGGAAATTACA
The DNA here is from genome assembly GCF_900963305.1 of Echeneis naucrates. NCBI lineage: Eukaryota > Metazoa > Chordata > Actinopteri > Carangiformes > Echeneidae > Echeneis > Echeneis naucrates. The sequence goes on from NC_042518.1 coordinate 6,393,701, forward strand.
ATGGATATGGTGAATTTGTAATTAATGTGATGATAGCAAGCAAACAAAATGCCATTTTAGGAGGGTGTGCACCCTGACATTCATTGACGCAGTGTCAATAAGTAACCTGTGGAGGTTATGGGAGCAGTATCAAAATGTTATGGAAGATACCATAAGTATGGTGTTTTATGGATAATGGAAACTGAAAATAAAATAGCCTGTTTTGGTCAAACATGCCATATCATTCGTTTTTGCACATAAAATAATGTATATATCACTTTCAGTACGCAGGTATTGAAATATATACAGTATTATATTACATTATATCTACATGGTCATAAAAGGTGACCTAGGATTTGCTGCAGTTACACAACTGTGGTACAACTAAAAGGCATGTCTTATACATTTAGGTGTATTGTTTTCTTTATTCTATAACATCATTCAAGAAAAGGTTTGCGATTATTTGGGATGAAGTGAGAGTGTGCTCAACATAGTTGGGAAGAAAACTACAACACAAAGAAGTCAAGCTCCTGGATCTCATGGCCATTCACTGAATTCGGATTGGTTTTGGATTGGTTGACTATCAATTTGTACAATCCATGTTTGTATCAGGCATATTAGGCATTATCAAAGACAAATGTTCTAGTTGTACCGATCACAGTAACTCTGTATTAAATTAAATTTGACATAGTCAAACATTATTTCTTGGACTGATCTGGGATAGTATTCCCAGAGGAATTTAGTGTTTATGATAAGCAAGGATTTTCCACAAATGGGCGTGGGGGGCTTTGTAGTAAAAATTTGCTGCCCCTGTGACTTTAAGTCAAATTGACAGCGCTCAGCCAATGGGAGCAACGCGGGGGGAGGGAAGGGAGCGGGTGGGTAGCAACAGTTGCCCTGGTGAGGACGAGGCGCCATAGCCACGGTAGCCCTGGCGACAAGAACCCAGCAACGAGAATCAACAACAACAACAACAACTGAATCCGCCGTAAAAATATTAAGAAGATATTTTACCGGGGGGAAATACACACGTGGAACTAGAGGTGAAGCTCTTAACGCCGAGAAATTATATTATATGTCCACTAATGATTCAGCTGAATTGTGCTATTGCTTTTTCCCCCCTTGTTGTTTCAGTGGCCATAACAGGCGACTGCCTCTCAGTGTTAGCTGCGGTTAGCCTGCAAGCTAGCAGTTGTGCAGATAATCAGTCGGGTCCGTTTCTTGAATGGGGTAGCGCTCCCCCACTTCTCATTCGGGTGACGGTGAATTGTGCCTGCCATGACGACGCAGCCACAGATGCATACTCAAGCAGGCCGTTGTTATGGCGATGTCAAATGCAAAAGGTACAAAATGGCGGTTGTTGTAGAGACCAGTTAGCTTGCTGCCTGTGTTGCCTTGCTAGGCAGCTAGCATCAGTGCTGTCACGACAGGCTCGTACTCTTAACTGCTTACAGCTAACGGAACGAGTTACCAGTGACGGACAGTAACGGACACAGGTCTTGCTAACGGCAGTCTACGTGGAGCCTATTATGGTCCAACGTGTTAGTCTTTCTTCAAATATCGGAGTCAACAGAAAACCAAGTCCCCGGGTACATGATGTTAACTGCCCAGAAGGGAGGCCAAGCGGGGATGGTGAAGTTTAAAGTGTAACTGCTCGGACGGGGTCATGACGGGAGGAATCACTGGCTGGTGAAATGTGTTTCTGTCCACAATGGAAAGTTGAGCAGGTGGCGGACATTTAACAGCCGAGGGGTGTGGCGAAGGAGGGCGCTTTGCTTGTACTTACAAGCCTCGAGTTAAGTTCGCTGCTTTGCACCAAAACCAACTTTATAACGTTGTGACAAAGGATTCCTGTCGCCAATTGATGAATGACACAACTGCCATTAGGGTTTGAAAACGATGATTAAAATAAGCCTCTCCGCTTTCCCATCTGTTTCAGTCAATGAAACAAAGATCAATACATGTGTATGAAGTTCACAAATTAAAACCAGTAAAAGCCTACATCGTCTTTATGTCCGCGACATGAAGCATAACAAGGAAATGTTTTACAATATTAGTGCACAGTGGTAAGGGATTTCCCTACTGGTGTCACAACATAGTATATGTGGCCATAGGCTGTGCGTTCACATTACTGCGAATGAGTCACCTGAAAGGCTGCTCCAGTAAATGTTACCAAACACAGTTGCACTCTGAGAAAAACAAAATTACTCATTCATTTTGATATACGTGACAAATCACAACGTCGAAATATTTCTAATGTCTGCAGGCTACGAACTATTGCCCACAGATACAGATGTTATCTGTTAATCCGAGAAAGCAGGGGAGAGGTAGGGTTTGTGATCAGATCCACATCCAGTACCTGTTTTATTCTTGCACTAGTGGGAGATAATTGAACAAACATAACTGGCAGGGCCTCTTGCACAGGAGTTAATTAATAACTCTGTATTAGTCATACAGACTTCAACACATTTCATGATATGTGATTGATGATATTTTTTGACTGTTTCATTGTCCAAAATGAAGAGTTGTGTCTGTTTTATCCTTTATCCCAAGTCTTTCTGTATTTGAATTAAACAGCAGCCTAAAAGATCCAACACCCTTTCAGAATATGGAAACAAACATTATTTTAGAATTATCAATGGAAAGATATATTTTATCCATTCTCTGAGGGAAACTGCCCACCTTGAATGTTTTCAAATCAGAAAATTCCAAATATTTACAAGGCTTTTTTTCTCTTTCCATTTTCTTCCCATTTTCATTTTATCTAGAGTGATTTCCAGCTCTTGTAATGGCCTCCTCGGGCTATGTAGGTGAGATCCAGCCAGCAGCCCCATCCCAGGGTGCCAGTGTTTCTGTCACACCTGGGCAACCTGACGGTAGCTCCACCCCTACAACTACTCCCCAGTTTCTGGCTGAGATTCAGACTACAGTGACTACTCCTACAGTTGTCACACCTACCGGCCAAGCTACTCCTGCTGAACAGGGCACTTCAATCACCAATCAGAAGCCTGCAGCTGGTAGTCAAGCCCAGTCCACAGCACAGGCCCAGCCAGCTCAGACTCAGTATGTAACGGCAGAGATCCAGGGCTCGCCAACACAGTCTGGAAACGCTCAAGGCACTCCTCAATACATTGTTGTTACTGTCACAGGTAAAGGCTGAATGGCAGGCACACTGTATTCTTTTGATGGTAACATATGCCAGGGCAATATACAACTTTATAATTATAACAGAAGCAACACTTCAAATCAATCCACATCTTAGTGTTAGGGTTAGGGTTCCCATGAAATTTGAGTTTCTAAATTTGCTAAAATTGGGTCTTGTAAAAGTTTATGTTTTTAAATGTCATACACAATTTTTTATGTTATAATACACTTTAAAATGTCACATCCTGACTTGATAAAAACTTTATACATTTTGCACACATATGTTGCCTAAATACAGTATTTGTTGTGATGCATTTATTATGGGCTACTTTAGCTGTCATGACTTGACATGACAAGCAAAAGTTTGAATTTTCTCCTGAATGGAAGAATGTTACAACTGCAAACTGGCAGCATATCCACCTCATGATATCAAAGTAATCATGTCATCACTGTATGAAGATACTTATATTTGTTCTTTTTCTCTCAGAGGGCTCTCTTCACTCAAGTGACAGCGTCTCAGACTCTAGTCCACCTCCAGCTGTGGTGCAGACAGGAGTTCCCACACAGGTTGTTCAGCAGGTACAGCCATCTCAACAGGTAAAATGCACTCACTCGCTCTCTAACTCTCACACGCGCACGCACACATATGCATATGCACATGCACACACAAAGACAAAGTTAATGTGTCCATGATTTTTTAACAATGTAATATCATTATCTCAACAGAGGTCTGTGGTCCAGGCCACGGCTCAAATAGCCAAGACTGAGCCAGGAACCCAACTCAGTGTCACCAATCTACAACCTGTTCATATAAGCCAGGAGGTAATTCTAACACACACAGTTACACAATTCATCACCTCTGACAATCATTTGGACGATCACTGACTGACACTAAGAGTTTTGAATATAAACATACCTGGGTCAATACACATTTTGGCAAAAGAAATCAAACTAATCACACTGTGGTGAAACCTGCCTGTTCTGGCTTCCAGCTCCTTCCTAACACAGAGGTGATAGCATTAGTTAGGGATAAGAATCTAGAAGAATGGCAGGTGCATGATGAGATAGGGCTGCCAGAGGGCCAGTCCTGGGCATCAGTAGACTACATAAAAGACAGCTGTGGCAAGCCCCTCTTCCTCCCCTTGGATTTCCTTCAGCATTACCAGTCACTTTTCCAGCACTCTGTGCATTTGGAGAAGGAGACAGGAGCCCACCCTGCAGTCACCAGCTCAAGCCCAGATCAGCCACCAGTACAGACTACAACTACAAGTTTCCAAGTAGGTCAGGGATTCAAGAGAAACTGCTAGTATAGCTGTAAGGGAACAGAGAATCTGTCTGACTAAGAAATATTCTTAAAGTGGTTTTGTAAAGGAACTGTAAGTGAAAGCTTTTAGAATTCTCTGTTAATTATACTGCCAGATTCAGAAGTGGAATCAGAAACCAAAATACTTTATGAATGCCCAGAAGGAAATTTGGCTTAATATGGGCCTAAAAAGGAGCAGGAATTAATTGCATTTTGTGTGGATGTTTGCGTGGGTGCATGTGTGTGCATGTGTGCTTACTCCTTAGGTCCAGCAGCAGCTCACATCAGTGCCAGTTCAACACGTGTACACCAATCAAGTTCAGTATGTGGAAGGAGGAGACACAAACTACACCACCAGCACCATGTTAGAAAAGATGCCACTAATTTTGTAACGCATTCAGACAAAACCTTTATCTGTTTTTACACTTCAGTGTTCTGACACATCTTTTCATTTCTTTTATCTAGTCGCTCCAGTACCTTCTCTTACACTGACACACCCCTGTACACTCAGACAAACGCTGCCCAATATTATGAGGGTCAGCCAACATCAGGCTCTCAGCCCTCTACCCCTGGCACACCTCTTACAGTTTCGGTGACTACTGGAACAACAGGAGCTGTATCCATGTTTGTGGCCCAGCCCACCAGTGCAGCAGGGGGAGGAACAACAGTAGTGACCACAGGTGGCACCACCAATGGTGCAGGGGATGGGGCAGGCACGAATGGTGGCGCAGCAAGCAGCTATGTGATCCAGGGGGGTTACATGCTGGGCAGCAGCAGTGGAGGGGCAACTAGCAACAGTCAAAACTACTCTCACACTGCCCGGGCCTCCCCAGCCACTGTGAGTATTACAGAGGGCGAGGAGAGTAGCGTGCCGTCGGCAGACAAGAAGGTATGCAGAGGCGCTAAGCGCAGGAATTTCTTGTCATTTTGTCTCATCCGCACAACCCTTTGATGACGCACTCTGATGACGTCATAGTTGAGTTTTGTCAAGTGGAAAGCACAATTAAAAATGGGGGAAGCATCATAGAATGGGAACTGTGGGTTATGTAATTCTATACTCATGGTAACTATGATATTAACGTCTAGCATACAAAATTTTTAACTGTGATTTCCTCGTCAAAGAAACCTAAACCATGACCTCATCATTCTCATGTCATTACTTTGCATGTGACGAAGGGCATTTTTAATCTGCCTGAAATGCCTCAACACAATATTGCTCATATCAAAATCATCATATTGAACGCTATATGATAATGGTACACAACATATGGTTGGCAAACATCCCATCAATATTCCAGGTCATTAAGTCATTGCATACCAAAGTTGTATGCCACGGCACGCAAACAAATTTGTGTTTTCATTCTGACTGTAAACAAGAATGTGTATTTTTCTGTTTGCGTAATGTATTGATTGGAAAGGTGTGTGTGCATGCACTAAATATTAACCTTAAATTGTTTTTGATGTGTTTCCAAATAGGCATGCATATTAATTTGTCCATGGTGCTGAGGTGTGTTTTTGTGTTGTATCTATTGGCTTTGCTAACTGCACCAGCTATTTTCTCTTTTACATTGCCTGCGTGTCAGGTACAGTGGTTGCTGGACAACTATGAGACAGCTGAAGGAGTGAGTCTGCCACGTTCCACCCTCTACTGCCACTATCTGCTGCACTGCCAGGAGCAGAAACTCGAGCCTGTCAATGCTGCCTCTTTTGGGAAACTCATTAGATCTGTGTTCATGGGGCTACGCACACGACGCTTGGGCACAAGGTAAGATAGGTCATCAGAGACTGGGTCGTAAAAAACGTAGAAAACTTGATTGACCATGTTCATGCACAAGTTTTCTGTATGAGTTCCTTAGTATGTTCCTATGTAATTGCTGCTGACATGCTCATTGATAAAAGTTTAAAATATCATGAGGGCAGGCAAACATAGACAAAGTGTACTCCAAGTGCAAAGACAACCCTTTTTTCCCCATAATCTACCTACCACAATGATGTACGTCAGCACTTTAATGCAATATGGCAAACCATTCATTTCAAAGACATTTATATAAATCCCATATGTCTCAGTCAGTGGACATACACAAAGATTCTCTACAGGATTCTTTTCTCATGAAAATATAGAGCTCTTGTGCATTGCACAATGGTCACCCAGTGTAGGAAGGAATGTGGGAGGAGACGAAGACAGACAGCATGTGTGTGGGTGAGTGAGTTAGAAAGAGGAGGGGAGAGTAGGAAGCAAGCTGATTTTTCATAAATGTTTGGTTATATAATCTTAATTAGTTATGATTTAGTATTGGTTTTTTATCAACTTAAAGATCCATTTTTAAATTAGTTTGTAATTAAGCTGTTATTTTGGAGGTGTGATTGAAAGGGTGTATATAGATAATATAATGTATAGTACAGCATATAGTCTTAACCTACATGTGTGAAAGTTCTTGTAGGCATTTTTTTTTATATATATACAATAGCAGTGTATACTATATATATATTTATACAATACCTCTGAAACTGAATTTGGGCAGTTTTCTTTAAGTTATGCTTTTCCTTGTGTCTGTAAATCCTCAGTTATCAAAGCAACAGAACAAATATATACAGTGTATATATATATATAGATACATAAATATATACATCAGTTATAATTTGGGCCAAAAAGTGAAGGATTGTGGAACACTATGAGGTCTTCATGACCATTACTGTTGTATTGTTGGTGTGCAAAGCAAGACCATAAAACTTGAGAGAAAAATTTGATTCACATTAGGTGTTATTATCGGATTACATAGACCTCAAAGTAACCCTTCATGTAAGTCATGTTTTGGCTGTTCGTGACAGGGGTAATTCTAAATATCACTACTATGGGCTGAGGATCAAGGCAGGCTCATCTCTTCTGCGTCTAATGGAGGACCAGCAACATCTGGCCATGAGGCAGCAGCCCTTCTCACAAAAGCAAAGGTAAGTAAACACATGATAAATGTGTTTACCAACATTGATTGTTTATTGTTACACCACTGTAACCATTGATGTGTTTTCCATTAATATGATAATTCGTATAATATTAATATTGGACTTTCAGACATCTTTTATTTTATACAAAAGAATTGCCATTTAATATCACTACATTGTTCATCTAGTCTAGACTTGAGTGGTTTATTGACAGCGTTTTATGTACATTATCTGTGTTTCAACCAGGTTGAAGCCTGTGCATAAAGTGGAAGGAATGACCAATGGCACAGCATCAGGAGCTGGCCAGCAGCAGCAACAGCAGCAGGGGTCAGGACATGTGGACATCAGCACCCAGGTTCAGCAGTACCAGCAGTTCCTAGGTGTGTGCAGAGAGCAATGAGCAAGCATCGAAGGCCAGGATTATCCTGAAAAGATTTATGAGTGTAATGATATGATGAAACAGATTTCTCACTGGGCTTCCACTTTTCTTTTTTTCGTGTATTTCAGATGCATCCAGAGCTCTCCCAGAGTTTCCAGACATAGACCTCCAGGGGAAGTCTTTGCCAGAGGGCATTGAGTTGGATCACATTAAGAGCTTTCAGCTACTGTACAGAGAACACTGTGAGGTAATTGCTTGAAATGACACTGATTAGCTGGTTGGGTGTGCTGTTTATGCGGTTGACTTTTGTTGTCACTGGAGGTCTATGTAAATAATTTGTTACTTCCAGGATATGACAAAACTGTTTTGTTTTAATTGGAATATCCTGCTGCAGAAGGTTACTAATATTGTGTAAATCTTGTGTAGGTGGACAGCAATTTCAAAGTGAAATCCATAAGCAAGGTTCTTTTATTTTTCCTCACACTGTGTTAGCCAAGTCTTCTGATTATCCAGATGTGCTCAGTCATTTGTCCTCAGTTAGTAATTGAGATGTTTAATTTATATTCATTCAGGCCATACTAGATGTAATGGTCAACCTGCAGTTTACCCTGGTGGAAACACTTTGGAAGACCTTTTGGAGGTTCAGCCAAAGTCAGGCTGGAGATGCCACGCTGGCTGTGTAAGTGGTGGCAATCATTTATGAATCATATTCTTTCCTAAACACATGAAAAAAGTTGCACTTGGAGCACTGTTTTCATCTGGAATTTTTTGTGTCTTGGCAGTCACGATGAGTCAGAGAAGCGCCTCCCTAAATCCTGCTTGGTTTTGCTGTGCAAGTATGAACCAGTGCTGCGCTGGAGTCGTGATTGTGACAACAGCCTGTACCAGGGTCTGGTGGAGATCCTAATTCCTGACGTCCTCAGGCCCATTCCCAGTAAGTCCTTACAATAACTATGGATATGCAATAATATATCTTGACCTTCCAACATGTGGCCCCACTGAAAAAAGGTTGAACTAAAGTGAAAGTGAAATACTCTTAATGCCAACTGGCATTAAGAGTATTTGTACATACCTACACAAATGGCATTAGAATTTTCCAAATGAAAACTATTCTAAAACCTAAGAGTTTCCTGTGAATATATGTATAAGAGTTTTCTTTTCATTGCTGTAACACAAATTTTCCCTAATGAGCAATAGTGGTTCTTCTGTAGACACTGACTCAGTGTTATTTCACTGAAGTAATCTCATATGTTTCAGTTTCAAATTTAGTCAAACTCTGACTCTGTGAACATTTTCTTTCATACCCCTGGACTCTTGCTTTTGCCATGTGCTTTAGGAGATTATGTGCAATATCCAAAACTTTGTATGGTATATGCAGCCTTATCGGACACTTTAAACCCTTTACAAATTTGCTTTGCAACAATAGAATTAGGGTTAGTATCCTAGTGCAACAGAAACATTTACATGTAAATTGGATTCACACCATTAGAAATCTATTTTCACATTATGCATAAAAATGTTTGTTTATACAGCAGAAAGTTGACACTGAAATGACCTTTTTTGCTTTTCTTGTCCTCCAGGTGCCTTAACTCAAGCCATCCGTAACTTTGCCAAGAGCTTGGAAAGTTGGCTGACCAATGCCATGATGAACATCCCAGAGGAGATGGTTCGCATCAAGGTACATTACATTGTATTGGCCTATTTGGTAATTGTTTTGGTATAATTTCTTGGTAAATATATGATTATAATCAAACAACATATGATTACTGACGTGTCTCCCCAGTACTCATTGAGGCTTAGATACACAAAGTAGGTATATTTCTTGGCTGACCAATCATTCTCCTCAGGTAACTTCAGCCAATGCATTTGCCCAGACACTGCGTCGCTACACCAGTCTGAACCACCTTGCCCAGGCTGCCCGCGCTGTCCTCCAAAACACAGCTCAGATCAACCAGATGCTCTCCGACCTTAACCGTGTCGACTTCGCTAACGTTCAGGTTAGCTTTTATTCTCCATCCCTATCCTCTACTGTCACCAACTAATTCCATATGAAACTGGCTCTGACTGAAACATTGCCATCCTCCGGTCCTCCCTTTGCAGGAGCAGGCTTCATGGGTATGCAGGTGTGAAGACCGGGTTGTCCAACGCCTTGAGCAGGACTTCAAGCTGACTCTTCAGCAACAGAACTCCCTGGAGCAATGGGCTGCATGGCTGGATGGCGTGGTCTCCCAAGTGCTAAAGCCGTACCAGCACAGCCCTGCCTTTCCTAAGGCCGCCAAGCTCTTTCTGCTCAAGTGGTCCTTTTACAGGTGTGATGGGAGGATTGGCTAGAAACTTTTCTCTCGTCACAATATCTACATGTTGGTGCAAATTTGTTATGCTGACTTTTAAGACCAATTAGCTCCTGAAATTAGGTTTATATATGGCTGTAATAAGAAGAGCTGATAATTATATCAACAATTAATATCAATAAATCAATTAGTTTATCAAAATAAAATCAATTATAGGGTGCCCAAGTGGCTCACCCAATACACACAAGTTTACTGGCATTTTTTTAGATAAAAACGAAAAGGATTTAAGTTGTAAAAAAGCCAAGTTGACTCATTCTTAATGTTACAAAGACAAATTGCGAAATACTTCCTGTTGTAAAGAAAGAGGACATACTAAAGTTACTGAAAATGTGTTTTCTTATTCCCATCATATCTCTTCTCTAGTTCCATGGTGATCAGGGACTTAACTCTGAGAAGTGCAGCCAGTTTTGGTTCCTTTCATCTGATCCGCCTGCTGTATGATGAGTACATGTACTATCTGATAGAGCACAGGGTGGCCCAGGCTAAAGGAGAGACCCCCATTGCTGTCATGGGAGAGGTACCATTACACACATACACAAATGAAATGAATAATACAAGACATATCAACAGTACTGACACATTCCCATCTTGTCATTAGTTTGCCAGTTTAGGCCGAGGTTTAAACCAGCTGGACCCTGATAAAGGTATTTTCACTCTGCACTTCACTAACAAGGTCATGTTTCAAGCATTGTGTCGAACTAGCTCATTTATTCTCTGTGGCAGAAGAGGATGAAGAAGAAGAAGATGAGAGTGATGATGAAGGTCAGGAACTGACCCTTCCCTCAGACGGGGCTGTGCTAGGAGAAGAGTCTCTGGAGCCGCCTGCTAAGCTGGCCAGAACTGACCAGAGAGTCCTCTTCACTACTGGATCAGCTGACAACTAACCACAGAGCAGCACTGATAGATGTGGGTTGATTATATTGATCATACACACACTTTATGTGATGTAAGGAAAAACAAAACAAAACACAAACACTAATTTATACTCTTGACACATGTATATAGATCTTGTAAATATGTCTGCACAATCCTGCTACATACTGTAACTGTCCCACTTGTTTATGCACACATGCAAACACACACACACACAAAAACACAATCAAAAAACACCCATTCACTAACTGCTGCTGCCTGGATGGCACAACCACCTGTTTGCGCCATTGATTCATTAAAAAAATCATTGGTAATGCAATAGGATGTGGCTTCAAAAACCAGACTCTCCATGCAAAGAGAACCACTGCATTTCAAAATTCAGTTGTATGGATTTGTAAAAAATCACCCAGAGCCAGGCATGCGTGTTTTCTTTTCTTCTCAACCGGCAACCTGTAGCCTCGCTGAGAAAATTCTGCTCACTCTAGATCCTCCTGAAACTGTCACTGCCGTATCAAAGTGATCTTGACAATACTGTGATGTGTGTGTCTGTGTGCGTGTGTGTGTGCATGAAGGTGAACTTATGCAGGAGGAGCAGCGGGGGTGGAGCCCTTTATAGTGAATTTTGTCATTATTAATTCATTCAAAAGGTAAGGATGTTTGCTGAAAACAGCAGACGGAGAGATGTTGGCATTTGAATGGATTTATCTAATGTGTGTGTGTCTGTGTGTTTTCCGCCTGCTTGTTTGAGCACGTTGTGCTGCTCTGCTCTTAATTTTGGAAGCTGACTGAACATTGCTTCTCCATGTTGAGAATATGTGTGTGTGTGTGACTGTGAGTCAAGTGTTTTGACTGTTTTCTTCTGTATATATTTTCTTAAGCATTCAGATGCTTTTGATTTGGGAGGCGTGTGTAGATTCTGTCTGACTCGATTCGCCTGTAAAGAAAACATTGTTGTGTTCTTGGAGTGCCTGTCACAGCTGCTACTCACACTTGTAAAGATAAAGCTACAGCTGTGGAATACAGGCTCCCATTAGTTGCTGCAAAAATCCTTCTCTCTTTTATTGAGCATCTGGTTTCATGAGAGAGGTACTGTATGTGTCATATATTTAAAGTGCTTCATTCCTTTCCATCTAAGTTCCTCTGTTGCCTCATTTTCCTTTGACATATCGTTTTCTTGCCTTATTTCGATAAGTTTTTCCATGTCTTTGCCAAACCTGTTTGCTTTGCTCCCAGTTGTTTTTAAACTCTATGTTTTGAGGAGGACTGTGCCTGAGTAAGAACAGTGATATACATATATTCTACTGTATATTTATCCACTATTTTGAATTTTGTTGTCACTAAGTGAACCTCTTGTGCCGTGTATGGTGCTGTGTTGTCACACATTGTAAGCAACCTTTGTGTGCATTATTGATTTGTGATTGTACGTTCGGTTATCATTCCTACTTCATTCTTGATGACTTTTCCCGCAAACAGGTTTAGGCCCTGCCTCTTTGCACATTTGACTGTCGTCTTTAAAACTCCACGAGAGAGTCAGAGATGTCTTTCATTTCCTTTGAAGTCTTAGGTGTTAAAATGGTGGAGTGCAGGTGTCAGATTTCTTGCACCACTCAGAGTGGTTCAGAGAATTTGGTGAGAAGAGAGAGACCTGACAGCTCTTTCTGCACAGTCCTCCACTGATGCTCATCTCACTTGTCTCACTGCGTTTCCTCCCTCCTGCCAATGGCTTTGTTTTGCTTCAAACATCCATATTCTTAAACACTGTTCATCAAGATTGGTTGTTGCCAACCTGTCATTTTTGAATTTCTAAATACAGTGTCTTTAAATAGCTGCAGTGCAAATGTTCTCAACTAGCACTGCCAGTGTCAAACCAGCACATCATCATTTATATGGAGTCTAATGAAACCACAGCTGAGTACATATCACTCCAGTCTTTTAATCTACAGCATACAGAATGGCCATTGTTTACCCAGTAAAAAAAGTTGTCATTTTTTATAGTGCATTGTTTCTTATGTACAAAACAAATTGAGAAAAAAAGATGTTCAGTGGCAGTGTTTTATGAATTTGGTCTGCTATAAGTATGACTGTGCCTTTGGAGGTGGTAGAATGCAATTCAGATGTTTTTAATTTTAAAGATATAAATTAAAGAATTTTTAAAATTGCACTCTTACTCCCTGTTCCTTTGTGTATGATACAGCATCGACAGTGCAGACGGAACTCTTTGTGGTTGAGATAGAACATCTGCCATACAGCCACAATATTATTTTTTGTTATATAGGCTGTGGTTTCCTAGCTGTATATTCACACACATTCTCAGGTAGTAGTCTGTGTTCACTTCTGCAGTGATCTTTTCAAGTGACTGTGGAACCAAAACTAAACACGCCTTCAGTCTTTTTAATGATACAAGGTCAGTTTACTCTGCCGGGAGAAAATGAATTAGTTGTGTTGTTGTATTGTATTGTCAAATTAGACAACATTTCTGACAGTTAATAGGTAAAAAAGCAACAAAAAAGGGACCTCTGAAAGGTGAGCTGTGATATCTGGCAGCAACAACAACAGTTCTTTCTATAAGTTGCAAAGCGGCTTCTCCGTGGATTGGACTTGTTCATCTAACACATTCCATAAATACTCATGAAAGCTCCCATTCCTGAACCAATTTTACTGTGTGGCAGGGCTAGTTAAGTCTAAGTAACAGCCAGTAACAGTAAAGGACCATTCAGTACAAAAAGTGTTCACACATTTTTAAAGTCATTGACATATGCCCTTTTTTTAATTGAGTATTGCTGCTGGTGGTCATTTATTAACAATGTCAACACTGCTGCCAAAGGCAGGCTCACAGCTGCCATTCAGATTACAAGAATAATACCCGATACAGCTCTATAAGTCAAAACCAGCAGCTTCTTATATTGCTGAATATATGTACATATACAATATATCTTAAAGTGAGACATTGGAAGAACAAATTTCATTCTTTTGCACATGAACAATGACTGTGAGATGGCAAAATATTAGATTCATCTTGGCAACCAGAAAAGAAAACTAAGTAAAAAGCAATAACATGCATCCTTGAGATGAAAGAAAATCACAGTATAGCTCTATGTGACAAGTTCTCATCATAGAAGAACCTCCACATGTAAAACATTACACTTATACATTACACGAGTCACTACATGAATAAACAGATGTGCAGTTATTTGAAGGTGAATGCCCATTAGACAGACAGTTACTTTAAAGTTTTTCAAGCAATATGGAACAGCAAGCTGGCCAAAGTTTAAATTCACATTTTTCTTTGCATTCTGCCCTTCGATCCACAGTAAGTCGGTGTATTTCAGTTGAACCCAGAATGGACATTTAAAGAAGCTGAAGAGGTTTCATAGATAGCGTTAAAATGTCTCCAATCATGGCAACGTGGATGAACAACTACTTGCTACTTGCATCACTCCTGATTATGATGATAAAAAAAAACAGCAACAAAAAACTGGTCCACTCTTTGAGGACACCAGGACCAAGTAATGTAGCTTTCATTGTCTCCACAAGTAAAATATCAACCAATGAGGAACATTTACACTTTATGTGAATACATGATGTAAAACCTGATTTCAATACTCCTTCCTTCAAAAGACTCTTGGCCCTATAACTCTATGACACTTTCACATTATCACACACACACACTTGAAGACTTTCTTTCACTATTAGAAAGCTGACGTATGCTGTTGTGCAGGTTGAGTGACTCCTCTCTTAATTAGCTGTATTCATTTTCTACCACTCCCAACTCTCAGTATTATTTGTCATCACACGTACACAAACCAACACTGTAAGATCTACCGTGGAAGTGTATCGGTTGTACAAAATACTGTGGTTGGAAATTTCTGAGCAAAACAACATGATTACACTTCCACCATGCGTGCTTCACCAGAGGGAAATGTGATAACTAAAAAAACAAACATCAAACAGTGAGCAAACAAATTAGCTCTAAAAAGGATTTCTCTGGTTTATTACCTATACCAGATACACATTATGATTATATTTCTAACAGCGCTGTGCAATTCAGTAAATATAACACTGAGATAGGAGGATTAGGGCTTTAAAAATCATTCAGAGATGTCTTCAGAGATTATAAAGGATGAATGAGACAGATGTAGTGGCATTTTTTTTCAAGGCTTCCATTGTTTATATTGGCATTTATAAATGAATACAGAGGCTGAGCAGCTTTGTTTACCTGCCACGATGGGATCATCAGTCTTATCCCTCCCCTCAGGAGCAAAGCAATTGAAAGTCTGTTCAGTTCACATTATTATTAAAAAGTATCCAGGTGATGTTTGGTGGTCAGGAAGTGTTTGCTTCCAGTCAGAACACAAAAAAAAAAACCAAAAAAACAAAAACCAAAGAATCAAAAAACATAAAATAAAAACAAACAAACAAAATCCTTAAATTAACAGTAGATCCTGAAGTTCAGGGTGTCCTGTTCATCCCGTGGCTCAGACCTCCTGCTTTGAACTCTCACTGCGTCTAAAATGCAAACAGTTGAAACTACTGAAAAAAATCTGCTTCTTGCAATACACTGTAAAATGTGCAACTTTAACAATTAAATAAAATGGAGATATCAGAGAGTAATACCAAAGTAACATAAAAAAAAAAAAACATACAGCAGCCTCAATACCAACCTGGCCTTGCTGGGGAGTAGCTGGCTGGCCTGGAGCCTGTCCTGTCTGTCCATAGTAGGCAGCCTGCTGCCTGTAGTACTCTGCCCAGGCAGCACTGTAGTCGGGCTGGCCTCCTGTTGTGGATGTGGCTCCCCCTGCTGCTCCTGGGACTGCAGCTGCTGTCCCAGGGACGGAGCCACCTGCCTGGGCTGAAGGTCAGAGACAAAAGAGACACGACACTGCTAAGTTCATACTGGGGGCACGATAGTATATAATAGCAAAACTGCAGACTTGATTGATTATATAAACCAATAACACATTTCTGAACTGAAGAAAAAAAAAGTAATATCAGGGAAAGCAAATTGTACAGATAAGGTTCTTTGAGCGGCTCACCCATCTTCTTATAGTACTCCTCCCAGGCCTTGGTGTAGTCTGGCTGGCCTCCTGGTGTCTGTGCAGGCTGGGTGTGATCCCCTGATGTTTGGGCACCTCCAGCTGGGTTTGCAGGATACTGGGCTGGCACAGCCCCAGACGGCTGCTGATAATACTGAGCGTAGTAGGCTGCCCAGGCTGCATTAGGGTCATTGGCTGCTGCCTTGCCTAGAAAAGATGCAGGGTGGAGGGGGTGAGGTCCTCATAGGGTGAGGGTGAGCCCCTGCTACTGGCCTGGAGACCGGGCTTGGAGACCAGGGGGGAAACAGAGACAGGGTTAGCCAGCACTGCTTTAAGTATAGTTCATGCATCTCATCACAACATTTCCATCAGTACTCCTGTGTACCTTTCCACATTTAGAAGAAAATTGTCATTTTTCATCAGAAAAGACTGGGAGGGATAAACCGTAAGATGAAAGTAATAGGGGTCAATGTGTTTAACGGGCAGAGATAAGCATTAATCCCTGAAAACCTGGAGAGGCAGTTCATTCAAAGGTGACTCACTGGGGTCATGTGGTGCCTGGGGCTGCCACTGCTGATAGGTGTTGCTCCAGCCTTGAGCATTGTACTGGTGAGGACCTGGAGGACCGCCACTGCGGGAAAGGAACAGCTTTTTAGTGCAAACCCTCATTTTAAATGTTTACAAATGTGGCATCTACAGCTAGAGCTGCATTGTTGCACATGAGTTATGGCCACTCACTGTGGTGGTCCGGGGGCCCCAGGTGGTCCAGGGTTGTATGGGTTGGGGTTGTAGGGGCCCATAGGACCAGCAGGACCTGGTCCACCTGGGCCTGGGCCCACAGGACACAGAGGACCCTGTAGGTCATGACACAGCATATGAATGAACATGCACATGAATCGAAATGGCTTCTCATTTGAACAATATAAAAGATTTTGGTTGACTTTCATGTGTCTTCAAACAAGAATGGTGCGTACCTCAATTTTTTCTTCAATAAGCTGCTTAGCGTGGTCGATCTGCTGCGGGGAGCCCCGAATGATGAAGAGCTTGAAGTTGGGGTCTCCATTGGGGGGTGGCTGTCGAGAGATTTCTACAAATGCTCCTGTCTGTTGGTTGATAGACTTGACATTCTCTCCTCCTCTGCCAATCACAAGCCCACACTTGTGAGCAGGAATAGAGAAGGTCATTTCCCCTCCAGGAGGACCCCAGCCGCCTTGTCCCCCACCTCGACCCCTGTTGCCTGCAGGCATGCCTGGGGGACCTGGGGGTCCCTGTAGATGGAGGAATAAGAAAACCTCAGGATGACAAAGAAGCATTAAAGGATGTATCTCTTCAAGACATATTTATGTTTATACTGAATTAAATGCTTATCGTTTATTGTTTATTGATGCCTACGTTCCAAAACTGAAAAGCTGCAATAACAGGCTCAAGTCTACTGTCATTCACAAACTGTTATCCAGAGCTGATTCAGATCATCTACATTTTGGGCCCTATTTCTGTTGGTTTGTTTTGGAGTAAGACACTTTGTGCATGTTTATGTACCCCTTGCCCCTCCTCCCGGACCCTGATGCTCTGCAGTAGGTCATTGATGATCTGGGCAGCATGTTCACATCGGTCAGGAGGACCACTGATGTGAGCAATCTTGTCTGGGCCAGTGCCATCATCTGAGAGAAAGGATTTAAGGCTGCATTAATAAATAGATTTGATGTTAACTCTGAATTAAATTACTAATGCGATTTGTATGGAACTGAGAATCAATTCTCAACTTAACTACTCTGCTCTTCTTCATAATTCAAGAACAAACAACAACATTATGCTGACAGATTTTTAAGCTAAGACTCAAAATGTTGTAATTCTATGAACTCTATTTAAAATTTAAAGTTACTTTTATTTCAGCTATCACCATCAAACTTTCATGTTGTCTCGAAACTAAATGTTCTGTTCATGCAATATGGAATTGACAAAATGTTGAATTTTTATCATTGCAACCATTATCATGGAGAACCGTACCTTGTTTGAACTGTATCCGAACTCCGGCATCATTCTGGATTTTCTTGATCATTTCTCCATTGCGGCCAATGACAACACCAACTGAGTGTCGTGGTACCGGGATCTGGGTTGAAAACAGAAGTATTAAGAAGCTCAGGTTTGGCTCAAAGAAAACTGATCTCAGTTCTACTCTTTTAACTTACATCCATGCCTCCTCCCATTCGGGAGCCAAAGTCATTTCTCTCACTGTAGCTGCCATGGTCTCTCTCCCTTAGAATCTCCTGCACCATTCCCTGAGCTTGCTGAAAAGGATATAGTGATGATAATTGTTCATGGCAGCTCAGTAACACATTCATATTAAAGTTTGTAATATAATTTTATATCTGAACCTGGACTTTGTATGGATCTCCGATAATGCGAAGCGGTTTGTCAACATTGGGTCCCTGAGAGGCATCCTGGATCAGGATCATCTTCACTCCTGCTCGCTCCTAAAGTATTGCACAATCAAACATTGTGTTTTGGCACACAGTTACTGGCACCACTCGTTCCACTGTTGCTTTATTGATTCAACATTTTCTATCTAAAACATTTACCTGTAGCTGCTTTATGGTCTCTCCTCCCTTGCCAATGACAAGGCCAGCCTTGCCAGCAGGGATCATCATTTCATGAACTGTGCCATTCTGCCCATTGGTAGACTCGTGATAAGAGGATGGGGGTGTACCCCTCCCTCGTGACACTATCTCATCCAACAGCCGCTTGGCTTTCCTAGCCGGGGAAGAGCTGACCAGTTACTCCACAGCCATTTTACATCATTTCATCAGATGTCTATTAAGCCAATATACTAATATATACATCAAGTCAGTTGTAGTTGTCATTGTAAGCAATCAATTCAAAAGTTATAAAATAAAGTTCCAAAGTTATTGAATCACTATTCAAAACTGTCAAAACTGTTTTCACATATTCTGATCCTAGCCCAATTTCTGACTAATTTTATGCTTCCACAAGGTTTCACATAAAATTATAGAAATCCAAAACTTACTGTATAGAGTCAAGGGAACCTGTGAGAGAGACGCTCCTCTCTGGAAGGCCTCCACTGTCTGCACACACACACAGATAGAGGGCAAAGGTACAACTAAGAGGAAAATACATTCTAAAGTGGATAACTTGAAGTGCAAATAGTACCTGGAGCAATCTGAACCTTGCAACTTGACTCCTGTTGAATTTTATTGATTTGTTCACCTCCACGGCCAATAACTAGGGATGAAGAGAAAGAAAGATTAGGTGGCTCATACTGTGGCATCATTGTGTCTTTAAAATAGAGTTGGGCTGCACTCACTGAGTCCCACCATGCTGTCTGGAACACTGTACTCTTCAGTGGTGGAGGCAGGCCTGGTATTAACAAGAAGCAAGGACAGCAAAGCCAACAGTCAGGCAGTATTTGGCTTTCTAGCAGTGACACAGAGGCGGTTGAATATGGTTAATTATGATACCATCTACAGAAATCTTACCGTTGTTGTGCAAGAGCAACGAGCTGTGCACCAATAGCTGAGATACAATAGATTAAAAAAAAAGAGAGGGAAAACTGTAAAATGCTGAAACAAGTATAACGTACAACATACAACTGTCAATTGCAATAAGTAACTTAGCAGGATAAACTCACACAGTGCTTTAGCTGAATCCAAGTCACTCTGTGCAGCCAATTTCTTGCTCTCTGGTTCATCTGTCAAATGAAATATACTGTAGCTGAATGTGTGATCTCACAAACGTCTTACATCTTGAATCTACAATACAACACAGTGATGGTTCATCAATGTGGTCACTGCTACCTGCATCCTCCAGCTGTCGTTTCTGTGCAGTAAATGGAAAGCCATCTGATGCTGTGTTGTTGTTCAGGGGAGGTCCCGCATCACCCCCGATCTTAGCTGCAATCTGAAACACGAATGTAAATTCTAGTACATACATATTCATTATAGCACTCATTTACTGTAGGGGCAGATGGACAGTGTGTATTCAGTGCATATAAAAGTTATTTTTTATTAGACCTTAGTCTTTGTGTTCAATTTTACTTTTTGACAAAAAATGTTTCTTAACTACCACATTTAGTTTTTTTGATGATTTTTGTTTATGTGGCTTTGGAAATCCATCATAGTTAGAACAATGGGAACATTTATTGAGCAATGTGTTTTTGTACTTTATATCAATCAATCCCTCACTAGTTTGATGAATCGATGAAAGTTGGAGGTTCTTTTAATTTGTCCATGTCATCTATTTCAAATCACAAAGACACTCATCTGAAATATAAAGTGGTTCAATATGTTAAATACCTCCGACAGGACCAACCGTTGAATCGTTACCACTCGGAAACAATTTCAATATATAAATGACCATTACATTACCTTCTTGAGAAAAGTATTTAGTGCAGGATTCGACAGAAATCCTTCCATATACCATATTTAAACTGACAATTACGAAATAATTTAGGCAAAAGCGAGTCAATGGGAAATAAAAAGGAAAAACCATCAGATTATGGATGGAGAGTCATTGTTGCTCTTTTACTTCTTTGCCTATCAGAAAAAGAATAAATATTAACAATGCACACAGTTAAACCTGTCGCTTATTCATTTATTTATAAATAGCCAGTGAACTTTAATTTTCCATTGGAGTCCCCATTAGCCTCCTGTCAGTGCTAGAAATAACAACAATGTCATGCAAATGAGTTATTTTGTATATTCAGTGTACATGTAGATGTCTGTTGGGGCTGCAGTGATAGTATTTTAGTGAAGGTGTGGAAGGATCTGTCCGTCCTCGGACAGACCAAAACATTGTTGGTGCGATGTTAGCCTTGAAGCTAACTGCAGCTAGCCCGTCACAGCCCTCACCTGCCGGGCCCGCTGCACCGCGTCCGCGAAGGCATCTTTCTTGATGCCTCCCGCCCCGTTTCCGAGAGCCGTCTGTCCCCCGAGAGGGGCCCCGGAGCCGGGCGGCGGTACCGCGTTGTACTCCGACATGTTTACCAGAAGACAGGCGAGGGACAGGGAGTAGGAAAGCGGGGTCAGGGCTGCGCAGAAGCGGGAAGGAAAGTCAAGAAACTGACGGGATGAGGGAAGAGCTGGAGACACGACGGCGGCCGGGAAGGTTCAGTTGAGCTCCCGACTGCACACACGGATCAGCCGTCGTCTGATCAGACCTACACCGACTACCGACCGACAGACAGGCAACTGACAAATATTTTCAGATTAGACTAATCAACAAACAGAAAAGATAAACAGCTATTAGCTACTGTTTCATTTACATTTTTAATTCGTAATCACAAATTTCCAGTGTTTTTAAATAGCCTTTCAAACTCGTAAATAGAAAACTGAACAAACAACGTTTGAAAAGCATAAAGTATAATAAAAAAAATATATATAACTCTTTTTATTATTTTCTGGGTGGAAACATTTTTATAGGTTGATGATATCCACCTGTCCAACGAATTTCATCCAGCTTCTCCACACAACTGCACCCAGATGCCAACCACAGAGGTGACGTCATTCAATCCATGTTTGCTGCCATTTTCACAGATGGTCGAGTTGGTTGCACAAATTCTTATGTGCGTCGTATTAATTTTCTGGAACAGCCCCTCAAATTAATTATATCGATAGAAGCTGACAACATAGTAAGCGCTAGAACTAGATGAGAAAATATTCTGCATATGCAGAAAATAATTGACAAGTGTAAGAAATTTTTAATTGTTATGAGAGGTCTTGTTGGAAGCAAATGGGGGTCAAACAGAACAGAATTAAAGACCATTTACACAGGACTTGTAAAACCTATATTAGATTATGGGAGAATGAAGAGTTGGCGTTGGCAAGAATTGTGCACAGAAAAATAAATACTTAAGTAAAGTACAGATACCTGAAAAAGCTACTTAAGCACAGTAACGAAGTATTTCGCACCTTGTCACCTCTGCTGAAATAAAGAAAAATAAAGAAAGAAACATGTCAGTGTGAAGGGGATCCCGTTCTACACACTCCGGTACAGTAGGTGGCGGTATGCGCCTATAAGTTGGTGTTGCAATTCGCCATTAACGCGAAGAAGAAGAAGGGGGTCGCGCATATTTGGCGCTCTTCATTCACGGCGGGTCTGGCGCGTTTTTGAAGGAAACGGCAGACTTCAAGAAACATGTATTTTGAATTTCCACTCGGAACTATTTGGATACTATGCTCGTAACCTCGCCCAGAGTGTCCTTGTATCTACCGGACTGACATGTCGGAGATGTTTGCAGCTCTTCTGGCAGCTGCGGTTAAAGTAGCACCAAGCGAAGTTTGCTAGCTTGCTGTTTTTCGGTGGAGTTTATTTGTCTGGCGGCAGCAAGCGTTTGTCCGTGTCTCACAATGAATTGCTGTAAAAATCATACACAAGGATAAGTAAGTAAAAAGGCAAGAAGACTCTCCGGACCTTCAGCAAAGTCGCCGGTTTTCGCTTTATCGGTGAGTGTTTATTCACCTTTGGGCTTTTCTGGTTGCTCCTCTTGTCGTCTGGCACAAAGCTGGAGAAACATCTGGACGCCAATATCAACCTCCATGTTAGTCTTTGTATCTGTTCTCTGTGTGAGTTTATAATATATTTAATCCGCTTTTTATCTTGACTCATTTCCCCCCCAAAGTGTGCTGATTGATGCCACACTCCTCTGCACTGTGATGTTTACAGTGTCAACAGTGTCGGACACGGTGGCTGCTTCAAATGCTTTTATATAGTCTGAATGTGGAAGGACGTTGTTTTGGTGCATACAGTTGCTGTAAACATGCTTCTAAACACTTAAAAAAGGGATTATGTCCTACTTATGTTCAGTTGACTGTTTGCTTAGTCTCTAACTAGCACTTGTAAAGGAATTGTGCTGACTATCCTCCAGGATTATTTGTGTTTACCAACAATAATTAGAGACGACAAGATAGAGGGAGGGAAATGTCCCTGAGTTGGAGTTTACTTTCTAGGAAACTTTGACATCTGACCCAGAAGCAAAAGTACTTCAAAGTTTATCTAAATCCCCGCTATTTTGTTATGTGCCTGCTCATAAATGAGTGTTTTAGTAACAATGTTTTGTTTTGTTTTAGGCCTCTTCAAATTATGGCTGGTGTTGTGGCTATGGCATCTGTCATTGAGGACTTTGACACCCAGGTAATTTAATAATGATGCCAAATGTTTCCATTGCATGCTGATTGTCTTCAAATGTGTGGATTTGGACTTGACCTGAAACGGTTTAAACTAAGTACTATGAGGGAATATCAGTCAGTAGTAATTTTAAACAATGTGGTTTGTCCCAAAATCATACTTACCTTCACCTGTTAATCTGTTATTGCAGATAATTTTATTATTATTATTATTATTATTATTATTATTATTATTATTATTATTATTACTACTAAATGTAGTTTGGTCCTTAACGTAGCATTGTATGGTTTGTATTATGACTTGCGTTTCTCTGCTCTGTAAAATGTTAATGCTGCACCCTTGTACTGGTCACTCTTTCACCGTTCGCCTGGTGGGGTAAAAAAAAAATAATGTTTTAACTAACTATATATTAAGAAATTATGTTGTGTCTGTTACAGCCTTGCAAGAAATCTCGCAAAGATGATGGAAATCCTGTTGTAAAGACAATCACAAACTATTTCGCTCCTGTGGCCAAGCCTGTGGAGAAACCATTTTCTCCTCCTCGTTCCAACAACATCATGGACTACTTCAGTCGGAGATCTTTGTCCTCTAAAGAAAAGAGCAGCTCACCAGAACAATCTAAGGAAAACTGTCAGACATCTCGATCTGCAGAAAAACAAACCAGTCCAGTGGCAGTAGTGAAACAACCATCTCAAAAACGGGGTAGGAAAGCCATCAAAGCTGCCAGGAAACTTGTGGAGGCTGAGACTTCAAGCTTCTCTGAGGATGACGGCGGCCGAATTGTAAAAGGATCATTCCAGAGTAAAGACACAGCATCAGTGGTGACCAGTTGTTGTGGGGTGCTTGGTAGTGATCCGGGAGCTCTGTTGGAACAGCTTTGCACAGAGGCTAGTGTTACTGCTGGATTATCAGAGAAAAGCGTGGAGCAGGCTGAAAAGGATGACCATCATGACAACGGATCCAGCTGTGGGAAATATGTTGAAGTTAAACCAGGTTTGAAGAACAGTTCCTCACCTCCAGTTGGACCTTTGAGAGATCAAGCTAAACAGGTCAAAGCTGCTTCAAGAAATTTTAGGAAAAGGAATCAACAGGACACTAAACAACCAGAATCAGATCCAGAGGAGAAGGAGGCAGAGACCTCCTTGTGCAATGTTAGCATGAAGGTTAATGTTGATGAGGCCTTGCAGTCAAACAACAGCACAGTTACAATATCCTTTGAGGATTTTGTCCGAAGTCAGAGTCACAAGAGTGAAAAGGGTGAAGATGAACAAGACAAAGAAAAGGAAAATCAAATCATGACAGGGGCAGAGGAAATAGACACTGACCAGCTGGAAAATTTTGGTTCTGAGGAGCTGCCACACAATCATCAAGGTTCGCCCCGATTGGTCACCATCCAGGCTGAGGTGCACGTACATTCACCCAAACAGGAAGCAGTCAAGGCTGTGGGAAAGTTAGCTTCCATATTCAACAAGAGAAAAGAGTCAATGAGTCCTGGAGAAGTATTAGTATCTCCTCACATAGAAGGCGGACATCAGTCTTTCTCTACCTCACTGACTGTCAAAAGGAAATCCAATGTGGTCCTTCAAGAAGAGGATCTGGAGCTTGCTGTGCTTGAGACTGAATCTACACCAAAGTGCACTGAGGCAGAGAGGAAACAGTTCATGGCTGCTTTCAAACAGCCCAGTCTGGATGGGGCCAAAACCAAACCTGGAAAGACTCAGACTAAACAGAAACAACCCGGAGAGAAGAATTCAGATGCTAATGACAAAGTTGTTGAAGAGGACACTGTGATTTCTATCTCTGTTGAGCAAATCCCTGCTCCTTCTCAGGAAACCAACATAGCTGAAAAGAAACAAGCAAGAAGAAGCAGAAAGAATGCTAAAGAAGCCAATTTGGCAGTCACCTCACCAGCTCATACTCCTGCGGAAGAAACAGCAGCAACAGTTGTTGACGTTGACATTAAAAAAGAGGAGCCATCCGTACCAGCTCTCCGCAGATCCAGAAGAGGTACTGTTGTCAGACAAGCAATTGAAATCACTCCAGAACGCCTTGTTAGGAAGCCCAGGGAACAAAAGGAGTCAAAAAATGTTCCTAATGCTGCTGCTGCTTTACCTGAAATTCCTGTGAAGATGTCCACCCCAAAACCACGGAAGTCCAAACATGGAGTCTTTGTTGCGGAGATGGTGTGCCCACCTGATACAAAAGAAAGTCCAATCAGGTAACACTCAGGTGGTTGTGATTTAATACAACTCTGCATGCAATGGAAAGCATTTTAGACCTTATCAAGGTTATGTCAGTGATATTTACCATGTTTTATAAGTTGTTGGCTATTTAGCTTACTTTCGATATAATAATTCAGCATCACCTCAAACTATTAGATTACATTGGTTATATCTAGATTCATGTAATTAATAGGCAGCTGAGTGTGTATGCAATTGTTAAAATATCTTGTGCTTTTCATGCTTTAACTAAATATTTTCTTTTCTCCAAGGATTAAATTTATTAGACTCCAAAAAAATGTTCCTGTGTTAAAGACGGAGAGTGGAAGTACCATAAGCAATATGGCTCTTAAAGTAAGCATAATTTTTTAGAAATGGGACACCTTCTGTATTTAAGGACATGGGGATATAGCTTGGCAAGTTTAAAAAAAAAAAAAAAAAAAAGCATTATTGTTGAGGATGTGAAGAGACTCTGTTCTTTCAGACATCTAAGGAGTCTAAAAAGAGGAAGCAGGCAAAGAAGTTGGTGGAAAGAGCCAAGGTGATACAGCAAAGTAAGAAAAGTGCTGCTAAGGAGAAGGGCACTTTAAGGCGTTCATCACGAAATGAGGCGACCATCAAGAAGAGTTACTGTGAAGATGAGGTACAGCAAAATGCAAATGAATTTAGTTTCTTCCTACAATTTTCAAAGTGATAGCATACATTTTAAAACATGAGGTTGGACTGATGCTGTAAACATGGGAGAAAAATTTGTGGTCCAAATCTTTTGGTTTGTCTCTGGGAAAAAAACAGACAGCGGAAAGGTGGAAGAAAGTCTCTGTCAATTTGTAAAAGCCCAGCAGGCTTCTTCAAATAATATGGCATGTTTTTTTTTTTTTGTAGTTTAGTATTGCTTTAGAGTTCATTCTGTTATTTTTTTTGGGGTCGGGTCAGGATTCTGTCATCTGCTTGGAGGACGACAAGACACCTACCAGACAGGCAACGCCAGCAAAGGGTAAAAGCCAGAAAGCTTTGCGAAGTCTAAATGACGTTCTGGGCAGAGCCACTTCAGCTGGCAAAGAGACCAAGGCTACCCCAGGTAGTCGTTTCCCCTCACGCCACAATTCACTGTCATTTTGTTGTAATCCTGAAAACCTCTCCTAATTTGGCTATTTTATTATGTTCACAGGCTCCAAAGCAGCTTTGCTCGGCCAAGAGAAAGTTGCTCGGAAGGTGACTGCAGTGGTTTCTATCTTTGATGAGAGCAACCATGAGGGCTCTGAAAACCCCCAGGATAATGAGCAGTTCAGGGCACGAAGAGAGTTTTTGAAGAGTGGCCTACCTGAGTCCTTCAGGAAACAGATAGCCAAAACTGCTGCCAACAAAGAGGCATATTCTCTCTCCTGCTCCTCCTTTCAACCTGTTATACACATGAAACAACCACCAAATAGTAGGTTGCTCCTTTTATAGAAACACACTTGCTGTCACTTGAGGGCCAGGTACTTGTCAAACTAGAGGGTAGTGATGAAACTTGTTTTTGCTGTGTATTGACAGATTGCCCTCTATGGTGTTTATCATGGCCTGAATCTCCGTTACTGTATCATCTGAAAGAGCTCGGGAGCCGAACATCCAGCTCATTTCCACCTGTTTCCACTTCCTTTGGTTTTAAGACAGAACCAGCCCGTAGAGCCTTTCCTGAAAGGGTATGTGTGTTCACAGTATTTATCATGCTTGTGAATTTTGTGGATGTGCTTTGCTAATTAGCTTGAAGTATTTCCTTTCATTACTCTTCATAAACATCTGAAATAAACCAAGAAAAAGGGCGGAGTATAACAGCTGGCACTGTATTGAATTTTTGTGTTTTTCTTTTGTAGGGTTCAAGCTGGAGAGTTGAGATCTCTGAAAGTGTTCGCCAGCTTCTCATGGAGGAAGTCGGTGACTCTAACCCTCCTTTCCCTGGTCAGAGGTTCCTTAGTCGCTTCTTGAAGAGACGCATTGACCACCAGCAGCACTCCACAGTCTCAGGTCAGTTGGACAAGCGGTTTCTGCACTACTACACTGATTAAAAATTCAGGCATATTGTACTTTATTCAAGGCTAATTAAGTTCTGAATTATTTATTTGTGATCTCTGACTATATGTAGACAATTAAAAGTTGCGCACACACTAGTAATCTGAGTTGTAATTTAAATTGCCCTTGAAACATAAATATTGCCATTACTTTGATCAGTCAGTCTTGACATTTTAAAATGAACCACAACCACCAAGATTACCAATTAGGACATATAAATGACCTATTACCTGTTACCACTTAGAACCTGAAGCAACCAGAGTCACAAGCACTTCACTACCAGCTGAACCAGCGGGCGGAAAGAGAAAGAGGATGGACGATGAAGGAGAAAAGACAGCAAAGGTGGCTAAGAAGCAGCGGGGAAGCCGTTCAGAAGGGAAAGCTTACACAGCTGATCCAGAGCCAGCAGAAAGGGGAGGCCGTACGAGACGAACACAGAGGTCCAAGCTAGAGGAGGAACACAATGAAACAGTTGAGCCTTGTAACAAAAGTGCTTCCTCCCCATCGGAGCACAACTTGATGGTTGTTCTGGATGACCTGCTTTTGGAAGAAAACGGAGTGAAAAATGGTGAGGTGGTAATGGAGGATATCAAATCCAATTCATAAACTGGCATAGTGATGTTAGTTAAATACCTGAGGTTAAAATGGCTGTTTTGTCACGCATTTGATATTTAGATCATTTTTTTTTAATCCTTGCAACTGAAAGCAAAACACAATTTCTTACACAGATTTGGTGAAAGAGGATGTGTTGTGGACAGACAAATATCAGCCACAACACTCCAGTGACATTTTAGGCAACACTGCCTCTGTTAGGAGACTGCACAGGTGAGTACGACTTTACCCTCCCTTTATCTGTAAAAACAAACAAACAAAAAAAAAATAGCTGCCACTTATTTGTCTTATAATATCTTACCCAAAAATTGCACCATATGTTTAGGATTATTTTCTACAGTGTGAAGAATATGGAAGGAAGTGTTTCATGTTCCTTTTTTATGTACAGTTGGCTCAAAGAATGGAAACTCCGTGCAGACAGAGAAGAGAGAAAAAAGCAGAAAGACAAGAAACAAGCAGAAGGAGGTAATGGTGAGAAATTAGACAAATAACCATCTTTCCCATTTAAAACTGTGGGTTTGGTGTATGTTTATTTTGAATGCTTAATTCCATTTTATGTGCAGACTCTGACTGGGACTGTGGGGAAGAGGACTCCCAAGATGGAGAGGATATGTTGTGCAATACAATGCTGATCACAGGGCCCACTGGAGTAGGAAAGACTGCTGCAGTCTATGCTTGTGCCCAGGAGCTGGGCTTCAAGGTACAAACAAATCGCATGTATTTCAAAGCTACAAATTTGTTATATGTAGTCTTACATAACTTCCCACTGCTCCCTGAAGGTGTTTGAGGTGAATGCTTCATCTCAGCGGAGTGGCCGTCTTATTCTGTCCCAGCTGAGGGAAGCTACTCAGTCACACCAGGTGGACAGTCAGGGGGTCAATGCCCACAAACCTGCTTACTTCAACAGCTACGGAACAAGCAGCAGCCCTGGCGCTGCCAGACCTGGATCCTCTCCCAGTAAGTACACAGCTGACATTTATAATACTGTTGATGTTGGTTTTGTGTACGCGGTTAGATTTGTAGGAATGTCACAAGGTCAGCTTTTGAAATTTGGGGGGAAAAACTGTCTTTTATTTCCAGGAAAGATCAACTCTCCTCGCAGAGTGGTTTCCTCTCCCAGGAAAAATCCTCAGTCACCAAGAGGTGCTAAAAAAGGCAGTCTGGCTCCAACCTCTTTAGCTAATTTCTTCAAAATGGGTCAGCCTACGAACAAGACGCCACTTCCTGCTAAGAAGAATGAACAAACAGGTGAATGCACTACCCATCTGTCAAGGCAATGTTTTTTTCTTTTCTTTTTTTTTGTGTGTGTATGTATGTCATTCTTTGAAAGTTTCTGAAAGTTTCTATGAAGATTAAAATGCTAATTTAGTTTTTGTTTTGTTTTTCATACAGCTACTTCGAAGAAGGTTATGAATACAAATAGCAAGGGTCACAATAAGCATAAAGACCCCACATCCCCTACAGAGAGCAGTGAAGAACAGAACAAGAAGACTGCCACTTCTCTTATCCTGTTTGAAGAAGTGGATGTCATATTTGACGATGACACAGGGTTCTTAGCTGCTATCAAAACTTTCATGACCACTACAAAGAGGCCAGTCATCCTCACTACCAGTGGTGAGTGGTTAAGATTGTATCTTTTATTGATCATATTTATGTTTATTCTGTCTCAGATTTTTGAGCTCAAATCAAATTTGGTATGTTTTCCAGATCCTGCTTTCAGCAGCATGTTTGATGGCCACTTTGAAGAGATTCATTTCACAACACCATCAGCGGTAAGTAAAAGACTCTTAATATCACAGTTAAATGCGGAATCCGTTTAATCATTCTTTAATGTGGTTTGAACTTATCATGGTGATGATTTTTATTTTACTCCTAACTCTGTGCAGTTAAATGTGAGTAGCTACCTGCAGCTGTTGTGTCTGGCTGAGGACATGAGAACGGATCTTTTGGACATTAGCTCCCTGCTCAGACTCAACAGCTGTGACATCAGGCAGAGTTTGATGCAGCTGCAGTTCTGGACTCGCAGTGCTGGGGGCCGTCACATAGCCAGGGCACTAAAAAACGCACATCAAAATGGTGAGCAGATGAGCAGGAAAAAATTTTACTTGAATTTTTTTGCTTAAGTACCTTTTTTTTTTTTTTTTTTTAATATAAATATATTGATGTTTTTGCCTACCTTATTCACACTTAAAGCTGAACTGAAGCCAGAGGCTGATGGACATGCAGCAGAAAGGTCTGCATGTGCCGTAACTGTGCCATCCACTCTCCCTCCCTGTGATATTGGCTGCACTGAGAGCAAGCTGGGCCTGATGAATATTGAGCCTGAGAGAGACATCTGGGAGCTGCTTAAGGTAAACTAATCATTCACTTCCCTTAGATCCCTCCAACCAACCTGGTCAGGATTATTTATTGATACATATAGTCTGGGATGCCAGTTTTGACAAGGTTTGTGCTGTCAACAGAGCCAGAGTCTGGAGGATGAGGCACTTTGCAGGGAACTGCTGACAGAAAGCAGGCGACGAGGAGTGGACCTTCTGTATTCTAACATGGAGCGCCTCTTACCTCTACCACTTAAACAGTTGACTACCTCTAACTGCAGACCTGAATCACAAGACCATGGTTCTGTCAATCCCAAAGAACTGCCGTCATCCTCCTGCCTCCAGTCTGACACCCTGCCACCTCCTGCCAGGTTACAGCACACAGTAGACTCAGCGGATTACTCAGACGATGGCAGTCCGATTAAAGTTTCCAGCAGAATGAGGGAGTACAAGAAGAAACACTGTCTACCTGACAATGATAGACTGAATTCTGACTCAGACTCTGAAGAGAATTTTCTGTCTCTCTGTAAGCCCCAAGTTTCACCTCGAGTAAAGGAGGAAGTGAAGGAGAGACCAACTCTAAACATAGTTAGAAGAAAGCCACTCACTCATGAGGAGCGTGTAAAAAGCCTCCCTGTCTCACAGTGTCTAGAGTCAATGGCTGAGTTTTTAGACAACATGTCGTATGTGGACTCCTCCTTGACTTTCTATCCTGAAAAGGGTGTAATTCAAAGGTCACCTGTCAGTGCAGTGGTGAAAGACGGGATGACAGATGAGTTGAAAACTGAGACTATCAGAGATGGGTGGCTGGGTGGAGAGTACATCTCGGAGATCCAAGCTGCTGTGGAGTTCCTGAGTTTCCGCAAATGTCGAATTTCAACAGCAGAAGCCTGGGACAAAGCTCAACAGCTGGAAGGGGAGTTGGGAAAAGAAGCTACAGCAGAACTTACCCTCCCCGTGGCACCTCATTGTGAAGGTTACAGCTTCATTCAGGACGGCCCATGTCACCCACAGTGAGTCTTCTCAGTAAGCCTCTGTTAGGCCTCATTTTAAACTTTAGTAGAAGTAGCAATATTGATGTGTATTGATGTTTTCCAGGCTGGTTCAGGAGAGGAAAGAAGTGATGACGAGTCTGATGCAGAGAGGAGCGGTTGGTACTCTGGGAAACACATCAGCAGTTGCTCTGGACTACTTGCCAGCTCTACGCACCATCTGCAGATCAGAGCACCTTAAGGAGCAGGGCAAAATGAAACGACGGTGAGCATCGTTAGTTTTTTTTTTTTCCCCAGGCAACTAGCAGCAGGAGGTCAGCATGGGTTTAAAGTGGGTGGGTAATCTCTTAACAGGCACCCAATTACTAACTCATAAGATTATTTAAGTTGTTGTTGTTGTTTGTTTGTTTTTTTTTTTCTTTTGACAGACTAAAACTGAATGTGCATAAGTGTAACTATTTGCAAGGCAGAGAATACACATGTAGCCTCTTGAAATTTCTCCAAAGCAAACTGATGTTTTTTTTTTTTTTTGTTGTTGTTTTTTTTTTTTTTTTTCCCCTTCCTCCAGGTTTCTGCACTATCTTGATGGAATCCACCTTGGCCTTCAGAAGAGCACTCTACAGCACCTTGCTGAAGATTTCCCATAAACCACACAGAAGACCACACATCCTCATGATCACAAAGGGGCCTTAAATGAATAGCTGCCTTTTTAGTTTTAATGCTGACCTGAGATGATGTTTTAAACTGGTCATATGCAAGTCTACAGAAAAGACTGCTAGGGAAGTTTCCAAATATTTCATCCAAGAGGGAAATTACTGACTCACTAAATACAAGCCTCACATGTCTGATTCAGGACATATTATGGTGCTTTCAAAAAATGCACTAAATATTACTACTATATTATTTTTTGTAATATTAAATGGTGCTGTGTGTTTGTGTGTGTTTTGTACAGTAGTGTTTTGTAGCCCCGTTTGCTTTGCACTTAGCAAAGTCTATATTATGTAGAAATTTCTTTTAAGGAGTGGGTGTGATCATTTGCCACTGATTAACATGTAAAATAGTAATTTGTAAAGGCTGTGTATAAGTTTTTTTCACACAAAGTGTCATTGATGCACTCAGGACCTTGGTTCCGGTGAAGTTTGTCCAGTTTTGTATCTCACCCTCACAATTATTCTCACTATTATTTTTTTTTAAGTCTGCACATAACATACACATTGGGATTTAGTTGTGACCAAATAAAGCTTTATCACAACAGACAATATCTATGTGTGAGTCCTGTGTTTGGGGGGGGTAATGCTTTGCATCGCTAGATGAAATCGGATGAGCATCCTGCAGAGGGCCGCCCCTGCTCTGTTGTAACATCCAAAACTTCGCTGCTGCCAAGTTCCAGTTTTTACAGACACATTCCGTTTCGTTTTGTGTGACACTGTGACCGCCATGCTCGGTTTGCACGCAGTGCTTTATCGCCGTGTGAGAAGAGATCCAGACTTTAGGCCGACATGTCGAACTGTGAGCGGAACAAAAAGCTTTTGTTGGAGCTGGTGAGGCGGCCGGAGAACAGGCGCTGTGCGGACTGCGGTGCTGCAGGTGCGTCGGTGTCCGCAGCTGCTTGTCAGGAAAACATCGGAAATACTTTCGATGTCCTGTTGTGATATTAGAAGTTAATGTTAGGAGTGATTGATTGTGTGGGAATGTGAAATTAAATACATACCAAAAATTAAATCATCCAACATGTACAACTCAACAGTAATCAGTAATGATACAGAATGGTGCATTTGAGTCTCTGTGTGTCTGCATGCCTCAGATCCTGACTGGGCCTCCTACAAGCTGGGTGTGTTTCTGTGTCTGAACTGCTCTGGGATCCACCGCAGCCTGTCCAGCAAGGTCAAATCCATAAAGCTGGACTTCTGGGAGGATGAGCTGGTTGAGGTACCGTCCACTTGATTCTGTTTAGCATTTCTTAAGGTGAAAGGATGACCTGGTTTAATGTGTAAACTTTCTGTCTGTCTTCTTTTGACCTCTTTAAGTTCATGAAATCGAACGGCAACGCCAGCGCCCAGGCTTTGTACGAGAAAGCAGTCCCACCATATTACTACAGGCCCCAGCATACTGACCATGTGTGAGTAAATTTCCAGGATGTTGACACCGACTATAAAAGTGCAATAGGGGCAGATTTCTTCTGCCAGACTGAAACTCAATGAAGTGAAACCCTACATTCTGAGTATATTTGATTTACAGTGTCCTGAGAGAGCAGTGGATCCGGGCTAAATATGAAAGGATGGAATTCACAGGACAAACCAAGTACCCACCACTTCCATATACAACAGGTGACATTTTTACTTTTTTCTAAAGTCGACAGCAGGACGTAAATCTTTTACTCTACAGTGAATACAAACAATGTGGTTCCTCAAACTAATTCAGGGGCGTGGAGGAAAAAACTGTGAGCTCTGCACAATGGTAGAGGCTGAAGTCTAGAAATGTCTGGGATGTCACAAATGTTTGGCCTTGATTCTGAAACATGTTTTTACCTGAGGGATAGTTGAGGGGACTGAACCATAGATTTTGTTGGAATAATTTCAGGTTTCTATGAGGGAATGCTGTGGAAGAAAGGAAAAGAGAACACACAGTTTCTGAAGAGGAAGTTTGTGCTGTCAGAGAGAGAATTTACTCTGACCTACTACAACAAGGAAAATGTAAGTTCCCTGTAGCGTCAACACAAATGGACACAAACTAAATCATTAGATAGTACAAAAATATTTTCTCTTGTTTGTATTGTTATAATTGTTACATTCTAAACTTTGTACTACTACAAGATGCGCATTTGACATTAAATTTCTTCTGTGTGTGATGTAACGGCAACAAGAACAGAGCAGTTCTTGTTAAACAATAATCAAGATATGAGTTAATCAATAATGGTTTTTCTCCATCTAGGAATCCAAAGGCCCTAAAGCTGTAATCTCCATCAAGGACCTGAACGCCACCTTTCAACCAGAGAGGATTGGTCATCCTCATGGCATGCAGATCACCTACCAAGTTGACAGTCACACCAGAAACCTCTACGTTTATCACGATAGCCCTGAGGTGGGAAACCATTTTCCAAAGTATAGATAGAGGTAACGAAGTACATTTTATAGCAATTGTTATATAGTAGCTTTGAAGCAGCTCCTGTTTTCTTTTATCCTCTAGGAAATAGTCACATGGTACAACGCCATCCGTGCAGCTCGCTATGCATACCTGAAGACAGCATACCCGACTGGAAGCGACAAAGAGGTCATAAAAAAAACGTTTCAAAATAAAAAAAAGAGAAAATGCTCGGTCAAAAGATGTTGATGCCCTTGAAATGCACTTTAAGTACTTCAAAGAAATAGCAGTTTATTCACATGTCAATATCAAGCCGAGATGAGAGCAGAAACTTACTTCCTTTTGCTTTTATGTTTCCAAGCTCAACACACATTTGGCTTTTAAATGTCTTTTCCAGTTGATACCAAAGATAACAAGAAACTATCTCAAAGAGGGCTACATGGAAAAGACGGGGCCACTGGTAAGTTGTCAAAAACACAAACAGAGTTACATTAAACTTATTTTTATGTCTGTCTCTTGTATTTATAATTTATTCATTACATTCATCTGTCAGTACTCAAAAGTACTTCTACATCAAGCCAGATGCTAACATCACCAAAAGACTCATTTATGACAAAAGTCTAGCGCATCTGAATATGTGTTTCTGGTTTCTGTTCCTCTTACACACACACACACACACACACGCACACATGCTCACACATATATATATATTAGTAACTCAAGCAGAAAATGTTCAATGTTATTTATTTACGAGGATAGTACTTACATTAAATATCTTTTTACCAGCAAACGGAGTCTTTCAAAAAAAGATGGTTTATTTTGGACTCTCAAAATAGGAAATTGTTCTACTTCAAAGGCCAGCTGGTAAGAACAAATCCTCTTCTCATTCTTTTCTAAACTTTGATGTTGCCAAGCACTTGAACCACCCTCATGTACATTATGTTTATGATTGTTTGTTCTCCCCATTGTGAATGTAGGATGCGGAGGAGTTAGGTGTCATTTTCATTGGCACAGAGAGCAATGGCTACTCTGTGCACGAGTGCGTCCCAAAGCACGCTCGGGGAAACAAGTGGAACTGCGGTGTTATGGTAGAGACGCCTGAGCGACAGTTTGTCTTCATGTGTGAGCAGGAGAGTGAGCAGAGAGAGTGGCTGGATGCCCTCAGACAGGTCCTGTCCAGACCCATGGCCCCGCAAGATTACACCAGTAAGAAAAGCTGGAAGATACTGTCAACAGCACAGCACACAACTGCTGACACTACTGCTTTTTATTTTCAATTTTGTTCCTGGCAGTCTCAACCTCCTGTCTCAAGTTTGTCCATGTCATGCACAATAACAGTATTAAACCGTGAAGCATTTATAGAACTGTCTTATAATTCAGTGTTTCCGCCTCATGAGCAGAAATGCAGCATCCTCTGTGATCACAGCTGATCACTACAGCTTTACTAAAAAAAAAAACAAAAAAAACAAAACAGTTTTTACATTTACAGGTCTATTTAGAAAGATATTACAATTCATTCATAATCTCAAGGATTTCACTGAGCACTACAAAGTTAAAACTCATGGTGGTGCTGATGAAAAAGTCGCAGGGCCTCCAGGGTCATATATGCCAATATAATATTGATATTGACTGATATTACTAAATTATTTCACAAAAAAATAGAAGATTTTTATGGCAAGCCATCCAATTTTTATTGAGCTATTTATTCTGGGCTAAAATGGTTGAGCTGTCAAACTGATACTAACACCGATGAAGAGTTAGTCTCTAATAAAGAGAAATTTGGTTACAAACTCCAGGAATACGCTTCAAAATCTGTCCAGGTAACACAGTAAACCTGCTGCATGGGAAATATGCATCTGTACCCACATATGTGCTCGCGTTTGCATTAAACTGGGCACAGCACTGCAGAAGGTCGTTATGCTCCACCACTCAACCAGTTCTTTACACGAATAGACGCATGAATCACTTAAATCCTCTGTTTTCTTCCTCTAGCTGAAGCCAGCATCAGGTATAAACGATGAGCTGCAGAATGGATGACGGTGACTCGATGTTGGAAAACGCAAGTGACTTATCTACTGCAGCACAACAGATGAACAGTGACCTGTTCCACCATGTTGCTCCCAGTGCTGACTGTCATCTCTATGTCATAGTAAAGCGTATTAAACCACGAAAGAGCGGGTGGAACAGTGTGAATTTGGGCTGATGCAGGATCTGATGCTCATTCACACACTTCAAAAAGTGCTGCATAGTTATGTAAAATCCACTCTTATGACCAGGTATACACTCCTTTGATAGATTGATTGATAAATCGCTGTCATATAGTAACAGTGAATAGGCCTCAAACACTGCATATCTTTATGCTGTTTTTATGATATTCATACAATAAAAAAAACAACACAATACCATACAATACTATTTGAGAGAGAGC
Organism: Echeneis naucrates; assembly: GCF_900963305.1. Taxonomy (NCBI): domain Eukaryota; kingdom Metazoa; phylum Chordata; class Actinopteri; order Carangiformes; family Echeneidae; genus Echeneis; species Echeneis naucrates. Next base: position 6,430,542 of record NC_042518.1, read on the forward strand.
ATGCAATGTCCAGAAAAATAAATTCCTTTTTTGTAAATAAAGTGTGGTGTGATTCATTAATGACACTGCAGTTAAAATCATGTTTGTCAATACTGTTGATTTTTTTTTTTTTTTCATTTTAATTTTTCATCTTTGATTTTTTAAATTTTGCTCACTTTCATTTGAAACATCAGATATTTGTTCACCAACTGGTTTTGTAATTTGTATTTTTTGGTACATATGAGCACAGCAACACTTTGGTGCACACATGATGAATGTGGGTTTATCATTATTAAGTTACCAGTTTAGTCACTACACAGGATTTATTTTTGAGTGTGAATAGTAAATGTAAATCTTTTGTCATATAACTTTAACTTGACTGAAGCATTTTGGTTTCTTTTAATTTAAAATGATATGTTCTGGGCTTAAACATTCATCCATCATTCATTCATTCATTCATTCATTCATTCATTAATCTTCTACCACTTAGAGCTACTGTGCATTTATTGACCATGCAATGTGCTCAGTGTTCAGTACAATTTAACACAATCTGGCAGATTATCTTCTAGGACGTCTTCTACTTAAATGTCTTCATAAAGTAATGTGAGCATATCCTGCTCATATTGACATGGAAAGAAAAGAAACAGGTGGATATTCAGAAACTCTAAATGAAGTAGGCCCTGCTGGATGATTCAGAGGAAACAGAAGACAGATGAGCATTTACTATCTGTAGGACATCAACATTCAGAAAGAATAATCTTTACAGTTGCCACTATTTAGATTGTAGAATAGTCCCCTTTCCACACTCCAGTCCAGTCGGTGGCGCTAATGGCTCCCAAAGCTGGTTTCCCCGAAAAAGGAAGAACTTAACGCGTTTTCTAACGTCAACCGAAGTGTGTCCTGCGCCGCTTCCCGTAGTTGCCGGGCACTGGAGGTCGGGCATGCTCACCGAACATCGATTGCGAAATGCTAAGAGGAAAGCGCCAAAAAAGAGCGTGATTGATATGAAATTACAGACACATGCGCGGCGGACGGCTTCCTAAATTGTATTTCTGGCCAGTGGAGAGGTGGCAAGAGGAGGCGGAAGTTCACCGAGAGGACGAAGGAGCGTCCACCGACTGTCCGTCCGTTTTGTCCTACAAAGGCGCCGGGAGTTTGACAGCGGCAGGACGCGAGTGCGCAGGCCCGACGGTTAGTTCGGTAAACTGAGGACTGCATGACACGATAAAGACTCGTCCCTTCTCTGGAGAGCACACCCAGCCCCGAAGATGAGGAAGGACGTGAGGATACTACTCGTTGGGGAACGTAAGTAGGAAAGTGTCTCAAATCCCGACAGAGTTGAGTCATTGGGTCAGTGAGAGGGGAGAGAGCTAATGCTAATGCTAACGCTAGGAGGCGAAGTGATTGAACTGTGAGGATATTCGAGGAGAAGTCATTTACAGGACAGAAGGTTTTGGTGCTTTGGGTGTCTGCTGCTGGTACTCAGTTAAGGATAAGTCACCTGGTCCGTAATGGCTGAATTATATCTGATAGATGTTTGCATGTGCTGTCATGTCCAAACACTCCCTATTATCTACAATAAGCAGACACCATCTTCAGGATGAAACGACTTTTACACACAAATGAAACAATTCCCTGCTTTAGTGAGAGGCATTTTGAAGTTGGTATTCATTGCAGTGCACTTTAAAATCGTATAATGATGAAAATCTATAATAAGATTAATAAAGAACGAGTGTAAATGGTAATATCGAAGTTTATTTTATCATTTAGTTTAAAATGTGTGTAAAGATCTGCAGCATGGATTCACTTGTCAGTTGTTTTCACAATTAAAAGTCAGATTAAAAAGAGGATGTAATTTCCCACATCCACATTTTCTACAAATTAGCGGTGATGCATTCAACTTCTATATCAATATCAAAAAACTCAGTAGTATTCAGGATGCTTTCCCGAAACCTAAACAAAAAGAAGAAATCCATTAAATGTGGGAATTGACATATTTGACTTATTTTATAAAAAAAAAAACAACTTAAATGCTTAATCTATTATTAAAACAGTTTCTCCTTAAATTTCCAATGGATGAACTAGATGTAATTTATTTAAGAGTTTGTGATCATCAGACCCTTTTTTTTTTTTTTTCCATAAAGGCAAAAAAATCCCAGCCTGTCTGTCTTTCGTTTTGTATATTTGTGTTCAAATCACATCTGTCAGAAGGACTATTTATATTTCACTTGTGACTATACAGGATAGCCTACATTAGGTGAGTTGCTTGCTGAGACAGGTGCAGCCAAACTGCTACGTGCAGACCTCAGTGTTGTCAGTACAGTGAGCTATGTCAGGGGGCTCGGCTGTCATATTTCAACCCCCAAGCTCATAGAAGTGTGAACTACAGTGCATATAAGAAAAAAGCCTGTTCTGAATTCAGAATTTTCAAGGTTTTGTTTGACCATCAGTCCTAAATCCAAACATATTCAATTTACCTATCTTATATCTTGGAAAAAAAATGTATTTTTTTCCCAGCTTCAACAAACAAGTGATTCAACCATTTCAAAAGCTTTTATATATTATAGGTTTGACTTTTGCCTTTATAAGGTGAGAGATTGCAATAAATGTAGAAGGGGTTTCGAAGTTTATGGGAAAAATAGGACTGCAGCTGTTGACTGCTTCCATTTGAAATGTATCTTTTTGATTTAGTTTCCACCATAATTTCTTTCTCTAGTTTTTCTTAAAAACTAGCAAAACAGATAACTTAATCATCAAAAGGTTTTTATGTTATTTATGATGTAAATATTTAATAATGAATTTGTTCAGTTGTAATTTGATTTACCTAATTCATCACTGTGGTATATTGCTGTTTCGGGAACTCACTATGCTTAGGTAGGGAGATATGTCGGGTAATTACTGAAATAGTAAGCTGAAAAATAGCTTGCACACTGCGGGGCTCCAAGTGTCACTAATTTAATGCAACAATATCCCAATGATGTTTGAAGCTCCTCTGGAGGCTCATAATGTTTGCTTGTGTTTTGGCTGAAGATAACGTGCAAATCTATTTTGTCACTTATGAACTTAAACAATTGCTTTCTGATTGCATTGTTTCCACTTGCAACAAAAGAAATCATAGATATTATAGGGAAATATATCACCGGATTAATGTACTGCATGCATAATTGCACACCACATTATTCTATTATATTGTGACTTTGTTCTGTCCTGGAGTTTACTGGGTGTTAGTTTGAGACTTGTGACGTTTGTTGGCTGCTCTTCACTCTGCTCAGCTGCTCCTTGCTGTTCTTTGTCACTTAACACCTTACTCAGACCTCTCCATTAAAAAGTGCGAGAGGTCACATTTTAATAACTCCTGGTCTTCAAAGGACTTTTTTTCCCAGTGCTTTTATAGATGTCACACTTAGCCTTTTAAAGATCAGTGTAATAACAGATTGGGATTGTAAATTGTTTCTGTCCCTGTTTACAGCCAAAGTGGGGAAGACATCACTGATTATGTCTCTGGTCAGTGAAGAGTTTCCTGATGAGGTATGTATTAGATGGTTATCGGTTATCAGACAGATGAGTATATACATTTAGGTTTGACAGTTAATATTGTAGAATTTGCTGACTTCTCTTCAGAAAGACAATTTTTGAAAATAAAAGAAATGTGTAATTTCAATTTAACCTTCTTTGTTCTCAAAAAGATCATTGTCTTCTGCCTTCCAGGTTCCCCTCCGAGCTGAGGAGATCACCATCCCTGCTGACGTCACCCCAGAGAGAGTGCCCACACACATAGTGGACTACTCTGGTAAACACACATACACAACATCATGACAGATTATGTTTTTATTATTATTATTATTAATTTATTGATACTGGCTAGACAAAGCCCAGCTCAGGATTTACAGTTCGATTTGGTAACTCTAGGACCTTGTAGCATGTAAAACACTTTACTGATGTGCATTTTCGATAATTTTTTTTAGAAGCAGAACAGTCAGATGAGCAGCTGTATCAAGAAATATCCAAGGTTGGTTTGACTTGATTCTTAATAATTTGGTCACACATTGTGTGTATCATTTAAAGTCTCATCTGCATCCCAAGATAATATTGCTATTTGTTTCTATAGGCAAATGTTATCTGCATAGTTTATTCAGTCAACAACAAGAAGTCAATTGAAAAGGTGAGAATAATTCTGCAGTAAGTGCAGCATTTGAAGCAGGACCTTCCATGTACCTTTCACCATAATTGGTGTTCATAGAGTATTTTTCCCATCTACAAAGTTTGATGCTGTGCTTTCTTTGTCAAGGTGACAAGCCACTGGATTCCCCTTATCAATGACAGAACGGACAAAGACAGCAGGTATGTTCATGCTGTCCTAAAAGTTGTGTGTTTGTGGCTGGTGGCACTGTGTCTGCAGTCTTCTTTGCATGTTAAAATGATGTAACGTACATTGTCTGAACTGACATTTACTGGCTTTCGGATGTCTGGTGCATTATCTTATTGTTTTTGCAAACAACGTTTTTCCAGGCAGAACTGATGGTGATTTTATTCTCAGTTGAGTTTTCAGAGCTGCAGAATCAAATTACAAACTGAATTCAAATAAGCTAGAAGGTTAGGATTCAGCTCATTAAATGATTGACCATTAAAATGAATTGTAGGTTAACAGTATGACATACTGTGTGAGATATAGTCATTAGTTCTGTTGTTGCCTCTGATAATGAATATTAACAAGAATGATCTTATTTGTTGTATATTAATTTTCTGCAGTTTTTTTTCTGCTAATTGTCAGCTCTTTAATGTAGTTCTACATTTTTTTTTTTTTTTTTTTTTTTTACTGAATATTAGGGTACCACTGATCCTTGTGGGGAACAAGTCAGACCTGGTGGAGCACAGCAGCATGGAGACCATTCTGCCAATCATGAATCAATATCAGGATATTGAGACCTGTGTAGAGGTGAGAGATCAACACACACACATTCAGAGCTGTTAAATGAGATGAAGCATTTGAGTGCAGTGAAGTGGACTTTAGTCCAGCTCCTGACTCCACTTACACTCTGAGCCAGTATCAGATTTATATTACAATCATTGAGCTCCAAGGCCAAGACCTGGTGACTGATAGACTGCGAGTATGTTGAGAGGCATGGCTGTCTTTCAAGATGCTGGCGTCTGTCTGCAGCACCATTCAATTCAAATTTCCCTCTGTTGGCTGAGGCGGCTCAGTCCCCCATTCCTCAGCTGGATTAGTTACAGGGTTAAAAGAGGGACATGAGGAGGACGTGAGAGAAGGCACATACAGGGTAGATGCAGTCTGTGCCAGACAGACAGCTGGTCAGAGTCAGACTCGCTGTCAGACCAGTCGGACTGTTTTGCTGCCAGCTCATTGTTTGCTTTTGGCCAGAATTTGATTTTACACCTTCCTCCTCTGAGTTATTTATTCCTTCATCAGTTGTGAAAGAAGTATTGAAATTTTATTGTGAATAAAAGTAGTTGTGTAAGTACATAGAATTACCTTTTGTTTTCTTACATTTATTTCCTGTTGGAAATAAAGTATCTTAAAATTAAAATAGTTAAACATGTAAATGTGCTCCAATCTCATGGGATGTTATGAAGTGAAATTAATTAGAAACAAAAATAGTAGAACCTGGTAAATAATTAAATTATGCAGAAATGAATAGATTTTTTTTTTTTGGTTCTTTGGCTTTTACACATATGTGCTCCTTGTTTCCTCAGTGCTCTGCCAAAAACCTGAAGAACATCTCTGAGCTCTTTTATTACGCCCAGAAGGCTGTTCTACACCCAACAGGACCCCTCTACTGCCCAGAGGAGAAGGAGGTGAGCTTTATACAGTAGATAACTCGTCACAGTAGGCAAAGAAAAGATGTTATAAGTAACTTGGATGAGAGCAAGATTCTTGTTGAATGTCCCAGTGAGTCATGACAGTGTGATAGTGAGTCAGCATGTACAATAGACTTTTCTCTAAGCAGATATAGCAAATAAAGACAGCTCTGGTACTAGACTGGCATGTAATATTAGAGGTATAAATTCCTTCAGTCAGTAGAAAGCTGGATCTGTAAAGTTTTCTGCCATGATTTAAATTGAATAAAGTAAGTATTTCTTTTGTATTACAGCTGAAGCCTTCTTGCATTAAGGCTTTAACTAGAATCTTTAAAGTGTCAGATCTGGACAATGATGGCATCCTCAATGACAATGAACTCAACTTCTTCCAGGTATTTTTTTTCTGCTTCACTGTGAACATCTTTTTGTGAAAACTTTCATTAAGCATTGTGACATAATGTAAGGGGAAATGGAGAGACTGGTTTGGAGACGCTGATGTAGACATCATGCAAATCTGAAAAGATATTAACAGCTTTTTAATGGTTACTGCCTGTGAAGCTTCCTTTGGGTAAATACGTTGCTGGTCGTGTTTTTGTACATAGAGAACATGTTTCAATACACCACTGGCACCTCAGGCCTTAGAGGATGTAAAGAACGTCGTCAGGAGAAACATGACAGATGGAGTAAAAGACAACGGACTCACACTCAAAGGTCAGTCACGTCTCCTCGTTTTTGTTCTCTCTCCTCCTGTCCACCCAACCGGCTCTCTTTTCTGCTTGTCTTCTGTGGCCTCTTCTTTTATAATGGTGAAAATCATAGTCATGTATTCATGTTGGCTCTTTATTGCAGGCTTCCTGTTTCTGCACACCCTCTTCATACAGCGAGGTCGACACGAAACCACCTGGACTGTGCTGAGGAGGTTTGGTTATGACGACGATCTGGAACTTACACAAGAGTATCTGTTCCCTATGTAAGTTCAGATTCAAAGATAATTATTTGAAATCCATTTGAAATCCTTCAATTTTTGCCTATTTAACAAGACTCTTGGCCATTAAAAGATAATTAATTATCAATCCAAATTTACAATACAACATGTTTGACATGTCACAGCGCACTGTAAGCTTTCTGTGATCATTGAACTCAGCATCACAAATTCCACTCAGTGCTTCAGGCCTGTCTGTTAAATGTGACAGTTTTTTTTCCCCCTAGGATAAAGATCCCTGCAGACTGCACCACAGAGCTTAATCACAATGCTTACCTATTCCTCCAGAGTGTGTTTGACAAGCATGACAAAGTGAGTGGTTTGACCTCTTGTCATTCATGCGGTTTATATTTTTCATGGATGATCACTTCTGTGCTCAAGTATTTGAAACATTTTGTCTCTTTTTGCTAATTCTGTCACCTATCACCTACATTTCAGCCTTAGTTAAATTTTTGTTGGTTTCTGATCACTTTGCATGATCCAGGACAGAGATTGTGCGTTGTCGCCAGAAGAGGTAAAGGACTTGTTCAAAGTTTTTCCATACATGCCATGGGGTCCGGATGTCAACAACACAGTCTGCACTAACGATCAAGGATGGATCACATATCAGGGATACCTCTCGCAGTGGACGTGAGTGTAGAAACAATTTTTATGCATACTCGCATACCTATTTTAGTTTCATACAGCGCAAGTACATTCAGTCTAGGACAGACATTGTTTTTCTAAACACTGAACATCTAACCCATGTAAATGTAAAGCAAATGCCTCTGGACTCTTCATGACTTCTGTTGTTTTCTGTTGTAGGTTAACAACATATCTGGATGTACAGCGTAGTTTAGAATATTTAGGGTACCTGGGCTACTCCATCATCTATGAACAGGAGTCCCAAGCAGCGGCCATTACAGGTAAGGCATTCAGATGTTTTGTCACTTGTAGAAGTTTGTCGATTGTCTTATAGAAATAAGTGGTGGACAGATGAAAGTAGCACTGATCACTGTATTACTTTTGCTTCTGTCATGTATTTAAACTTTGTTGGTGTTGTATCAATTATTGCATAGTGCATGAACATTACTGAATGGTTCCATTGTTCGTGGTATATTCTTTGCTCTTTCAGTGACGCGTAACAAGCGTATCGATCTGCAGAAGAAACAGACGCAGCGCAGCGTCTTTCGCTGCAACGTCTTGGGGGCACGGGGCAGCGGGAAGAGCGGCTTTCTTCAAGCTTTCCTTGGAAGAAATCTGCAGGTTGGTGAAACTCAGCAATTACTTCTTGGATTTTCATGCAGAAATTTGGAAGATTTTAGTGCAGTAAAAGACATTCAGTGGTTTCCCGAGACAAATTTTAACTGAATTTAAGATGCTTGGGAATCTTCACATTGGAAAAAACATGGAAAAATCCTTGAATGGTGTTTGTTATTGACCTTTATTTATTTTTCACCTCAGCGACAGAAGAGGATCAGAGAAGACCACAAGTCCCTGTATGCCATCAGCACAACCTACGTTTATGGCCAGGAGAAGTACCTGCTAGTAAGAGACATTCATTCAGAAGAATCATTGTATTGTCTGTCCTTTGGAATACTGATATAAAATCTTATTGTGTCACACTTCACCATTTAGTGGTACGCTGTGCAATGTTAATCCGTCCATCTGTACCTCTTTTTCTTTTCCCTGTTTTGTCTACGCACTAAAAGCTCAATGAGGTGATGCCAGATTTTGACTTTCTGTCAGAGGCCGACTTGGCCTGTGATGTAGTCTGCCTGGTGTACGACGTCAACAATCCACGCTCTTTTGAATACTGTGCCAAAGTGTACAAGGTTTGAAAATGACAAGTTCAAAGCACAAAAATGTTCATCAGACTGTGTAAATATAGTGATAACATTAAATACTTGTGTTTGGCAGCAATACTTAATTGACAGCAAGACGCCCTGTGTGGTGATTGCTGCCAAATTGGACCTGCACGAAGTACGGCAGCACTACAGCCTTTCACCGCACGAGTTTTGCCGCAAGCATAAGCTCCACCCACCCCAGCCATTCACGTGCAACACAACAGAGACACCCAGCAAAGACATCTACACAAGACTCACTACCATGGCCATGTATCCGTGAGTATTAGACATTTCTGGCTTTGTCCTTTTAGTTCTGCATCCTTATCTACTTTGCCTAAATTTCCCGTGTGCCTCCGCTTTTACCTTTTTCCTGGATGTTTGTGTCAGAACAGGCAGTGAAATGTTGCCCTTGAGTATATTTTGGGATCAGCCACTGACTGCACATAGTAGAAAACAACTTCCTCACTGCTCTACCTAACCCCAAAACTCTACTCTGTGTGTGAGTGTGTGAGTGTGTGAGTGTGTGAGTGTGTGAGTGAGAGAGAGAAATCCATTGATGTCAATCCAAACCCAGCAGATGCCTTCTCCCCCCCAAAACTCTGTGATCAGAGTAAGAAGGGTTAGGGTCAGTGAGATGTGGCCAATGAAATCCTGTTTAGATGCTAATGCGTTATGTTCATCAGCTGGTTATCATTGATACGTTGGTCAGACACAAAAACTGATTTTGAGAGAGTTTGCTGATTGTTCTCAAAATTTTCCCTCTGTTGTTGACCTCCTGTCTTTGTAGTTTACCTCTCTTTTTGCTTCCTTGTGCTTTTCCTGTAAGCTTCATCTGCAGTTCATCATAGATGTTTGCTTGTCAGTGCTTGATTGATGTTTGACTAAAATAAGAGCTGAGGAGGTAGTCTTATAGGTTTCAGCTCAGAAGTAGGTCCCACTTTAATCCAGTTTAGTGCTTAAACATGATTGAGTTACTTTTTTTTTATCCTGGCAGTTTTGGCCTCTTCCTCCTCCTTCTATGTTTGTGTTTTGTGGTACATGTATTTCTATGGTGGTGAATACACACATTTTTGTGTATCTTTCTGCAGCCATATCCGCCTCCGCTGCATGTGTGCCTGCAACAGGTGCACCTATTGCCTGTGTCAGAACCTCCTCAAGTTGGAGCTGCTGCGCAATATTAGGGCCCAACTCCGCAGGGTCCTTTTCAACAGGTTCATATTCAGAATAAGCTCTAGTGTTTTAACATAGACTCATCCCTCCTGTCTGTCTCTCCTCCTGGAGCAGGAGGAGAGACAGACAGGCTCCTTTCCACCTAAGCTCTCTAACAGCGGTGATGGTGACAGCCCCTTTGCTTTCCTTCAGTGCTCAGATTCACTCAGCATATCCACTGCGGGGGTATACCTGCTACCTTGAACCATATAGTCTGCCATTAGTATAGAACTAAGCCTGTGTTTTTTGCATTTGTGTGCTAAGGGTACAACTTAGTGGTTGTGGATGCTTGATTTTATTTTATTTATTTATTTATTTATTTTTTTTGTTCAGTGCTTTTGCGTGCCCCCCACCCTCAATGAATATTTGGAAATCCAGTTGCGCCGTGTCTGTCCTAAGTTTAAGACTATTTAGTTATTGGCTCAGTTGTAATTCATTAGAGAGCCCAGAAAACTTCCCCTCACAATCAGTGAAATGCTGCAGGTAATGCACTTCATTCTGTCAACTCATCAATAGTTGGTCAAAACATAGAAAAATTATCAGTGTAAATTGTTATAAATCGTTTTCATTGTATATTTTTGCATTATTTTTCCTAGCTCTGTGCAATGTGTCACACTTTTAACCCAATGATTGGACACTTTTGTGAATACAGCCTCAGATTTACATGTTGCTTTGTGTCCAAATCAAACGTAAACGAAATTTTATTCCCATTGTCGATACTTCAAGCCATTTGGTCATGCTAGATCTTGGCCTCTGTACAAAGAGCAGGTGGGCTGGCAGGAGCAATCTGACACAGAGTTGTGACCGTGCTGTGCCAGTGACCACATTGGCTGCTAGTAAGGGAGGTAACAGTGTGTCAGAATGTGTGGAAAAGTCATTTACTTGAACAGCATGAAATACTGAGCCGCATACATAAGGAAATATTGTAAAATTAGAATATGTAAAATTTGCTGTTGAATTAATCGGTTGCTTGGATCCAGCATGCTATAATACATCAAATCCTCATTAGGGGGTAATTTAATATCAAGTTTCACTCATGAAGCACTGGAAAATGAAAAAATAAATTAAGTTTCATGCAATTAAAATTCATTTTACATTTCAGATGTGAAATTTCTCGATTACAAGTTAAAAATGACCAATAAGCTTCTCTGTAGAGTAGTGTTGTCCTGCAGTGGATATGCAAACAGTAAATATTGACTAACAAACATGTTGTTTGCATAGAAGATGAAAGAAACACATCCACTTGGTTTGCGTTTCATTCAAGCTGAAAACCTCATTGAACTCTGCATGTCTGCATGTTTGGCTTGTGATTGAAGTATTAAAATTCTTCCTGCCTTTCGATTTCTTTATGGCACCAGCCTTCATTGATTATCAAAAATTAATTAATTGATTATCTATGAAGTTTTCAGCCTTTTTTTTTTTGCTTTCTTTCTTTTTTTCCCTAGTCTTCAATTCACATACCAAAGTCTGCACTCACAGGAGATTATATCTATCTTTTATTTATTTATTTATTTTTTAAACAGAAAAATATTGCTTTCATTGGGCTTTACACTTTGTGCACACCCCAAATTATAACACATCCATGGCATCTCCTGTGGGTTGGGATTTCATAAATGTCGAAGTCTGATGTCTCAAATCAAAATGTTTTATTAATGTTTAAATTGTTTGCATTACACTGTACCAACTACTCCGTCATTTCATTCTCTTTTTCTATTTTGTATTTCCTCCCTCTGTGTTTCTGCTTCTGCTCTATAGGTGTCCATACACATGTTTTTGGCAGCCCCTCTTTCTCTTCCTCTTGCATGTTCTCACCCTCTGATAATCTTCTTGCTGTATAAAATGCATGGCTCTGGTGTTTCCCCAGCTTTGTCTAACTAATGGCATGTCTCAGTCCTCAGTAAAATATTGCCATCTTCTGGCAATTGGGAATAGTTTTTCTTTCATCAGTCCATCTTTAAATTAAAGAGAGCTTGGTGTTTTGTATAAAACTCCTGGGGGTTAAGGGTTTGAAAGGCTGTTTATGGTTTTGGATGGGCCAGTTGTATGTCAATTATAATGAAATTTTGGTTAAAAAAAAAAAAAAAAAGAATAACCCCAAATGTGGATGCTGGATTAGAAGGAGCTACGTACTTCAGTGTTGCATCATGCACTAACCCTCTTGATGCTTTTAAAAAAAAAAACAACTTTGATACTATTAATAGTGTGCAACTAAACAGGCTATGCAAGGACTTAACACAGCACAATGACTGGCTAAAGGGGGTCGGTTGTCAAGGATTATGCTATTTTCAATTTAACATGAGAGGTATTCAGTTCACATTGTGATCCAAACCATCATGCACAATGTGCAATCATAAAATAAGCAACAATAGCATGAAGACTCCAGAACCACCGTGTTCAAAAAGATGAATATTTACTGAACATGAATTGAGTCCCTGGTTACCTCTGTTAAATTTACCCTTAACAGACAGTGTCTGTTATATAAAGAAAGGAGAAGGAAAACATGTTAAAATAAATGCTGAGTTGAGGTGTATTTATATTTTTACAGAAACTTTGTATGTTTGACTGTATGTCTGTTTATAGCTTCATTGTTTGACATGTGCCGTGACATCTGATGGGATGGTTGCACTCGTAGTTGAACTTCTGCTTGGAGGGTCTGGGTTGTGACTGAAATGGCCTCTTTCAGGCTGTTTAGAGTTGGGTGATACTGATCAAATCTTTCACTTAGTGCTCTATTATTTACTTTATTATTCATAACAAGGAATAATATTTTGAAATTAAAGATTAAATGTAAATCTAACATGAATATGAGTACACTGTGGCCGTTAATGCTTTGTTAAATCTGACATCTTATCTATTGTCATATGAAGATGTTGGAATTAGAGGTATTCAACTGGCCTATTTTTTTAATATTTTTTTTTTATACTAGACAGTGCTGTTGGGGGCTGGCCGCCCCCCAATGTAATGGTAAGGCAAACACTGTTAGATATATATAAAATAATAATGATAGTTAAAAAGGAAAATGTTAAGTTAAAATGCAAATGGAAATCGTCCTTAGTTGCAGTCTTGCTCAGTATTGTGGTATCACCCACCTCTACACATTATACTTATGTGTGTGTGCATGCAAACACACCCAGGGCTGCTGTGTGGGTGCGAGTGTGAGCTTGAGTGTGTGTGAGGCCACTGGGCTGGAGGATTTCAGCCAGATGCAGCAGGTTTCAGCCGTCTCCAACGTGTAGGGGGTCCATCTTTATGGAGGCCTCTGCTGAGCAGCTAATTCACTCAGACAGGTAAAGGCAGTAACCACATCCACAGAGATGGATGTTGCACTGTTGGGAAAATGCCCCTCTGCCCCCTCCCCAATACACAAACAGGTTGTCAGAGCATCATTTGGTTAGCTTTTATTGATTTTGATGTCCTTCGTGCCGACAGAGAAACTTATTGGTCTTTCAGTGTGTGCTTGTGATTTCAGCTGTACAGCAACACATAATACCTGCACTTGTCTTTCTGCTTTGCTGTCTCCTCCTTCGTTCACAAGTTACCTTGATCACATGGTTCACAGTTCCTTAGTGCTTCTTCAGGTGGTGTTGCATTTGGTTGCTCAGCTGCTAACTTAGTTTTCCTGTGCCCTTCAGGTGTCAGAATTTAGTGTTTTTGTCGTGAGTGAATGCTTTTGAATTCACTTTCATACTATTAGTGCTGTGCCCTTTCATCTCAGTTTGCACTTGATCACGGTTGCATTGGTTTACATTCATCGTGGACTGGGCATTTTTTTTTTTTCAAGACACATCCAGGTTTCATACAATTTCAGCAATGTATTAATTGTAATTTTCTATCTTTTTCTGCCTCCCAATACAATTTAGTGCAGCTGCTTCTCATAGTTTATCTTTTCTTCTTTTCACCCAACCGTTTTCATCCTGGTTCCCCAATTCAAAGCCAAATGGCAAAGGAAAGTGTGTGTTCCTGTTTCAAGTGGGCATCTCAGGGCGCTGATAGTGATCATTTAAGGTCCTGATTCAGGGACTTTCCACAACACATGACTTTGATTTGTCATTTGTCAACTCAAGTCTGCTGTGGTTTTACAAATGCTTAAAAACAATATTGGAACCTCAGTGTTTCATGCTGCTTCCTGCTTTTCTTGCCTTTCCCAGTAATCTGCTGTTTGTCTTGGTCTTCCTCTCGTAGGCACATGGCTCAGGCAGACCTGAAGAACTCCACCTTCTGGCTGAGGGCGAGCGTCGGTGCCACTGTGTTTGCCGTGCTAGGCTTTGCCATGTACAGAGCACTACTCAAACAGCGGTGATCCGACAACATGACAACTACTTCCTCCTCCGGTCCCTCTGTTGACTCTGCCCCTCCCCTCCACCCTGAAAGACTCAAAGACTGGCTAACCAACCAACCAGGCCCATTGCCTCAGACCGAAACACCACCTCATCTCCTTCCTGTAATGCAAGGGAAAAACAAATAGCAAGACCATGGCTACATTTTATATGCATTTGAAAATAAAGAGCGTGGTCTAGTTTTTTTGAAATATAACTTATCCATCGGTCAATTTGTAAATGCTGCCATTCTGTCATCGGTGTGTCTAGTGCAGGTCAGACCCTGGTAGTCACTGGATGTTTTCAGCTGATCCAGTCTTCTTTCCCTTTTTTCCTCAGGTCAGTGTTATTAGTTAACACTGTTCATTAGTTAACAGTTGGAGACCAGAGAGAGGCAGCCATACACAGAAACACCACAAAGGGACTTCTGTTAATAGATGTGTATATGCAGTATAACGTATGTATTCCTCATCAGTTTTAGGATTGGACCTGTAGACACCATCACAAGAGAGAACACCCGACACAGGAGGTGTTGGGACGAACAACACCCCATCTAACATTAGAGCGATCATGTCATGCACTTATTTTTTTGTTTAATTTATTAACCTGTTTATTTGTTTCCTTTTTTTGTCCTTTTTGACTGCACTGCATGAAACAGATGGAGGGATTTACAATTCCCACGTATTTTTTTGTATTAAATATTATTGAAGCTGTCTTCAAGGTGTATCACTTATGACTATCTGCTTCTGTTTTTATTTTTCTGGTTTTGAAATAGAGCTTTGTCCCTCATCTTATATTTTTATTAAATCAGAGGCACCATAGAGCAAGGGAAAACGCTGTTAACAGGCATTCAGTGCACCGTTCCCACCTTAAAACTATGAAAGTGTTTCTTCTCATTCTTTCCTTTTCCAGCATTTACAATAAAGAACAGGAACTGGCACGTGTGTATGTGTGTTATTGAATGAAACAAGTTAATTTCACAGCAGAAAGGAAAATTAAATGATTTTAAATATCTGTAATAAATGACATTTACACCCTCTTCTTTCATTGTGTTTGTATTCAGCAATTCCATAAATTGATGTAAAATAAATGCAAGAACTGTTGTGTTCTAACTGGGGCTTTTGAGAACTGGAATGGAGAAGTGTGGGCCTGATGAGGATGTAAATGATTCTGGTTTCACTGTGTGAGAGGAGGAAGTGACATGACGGGCACAGGTAGAAAGAAGTCCACACAAAGTGTGAAATTTCCAACATGTCTATAGATGGGACCGCATTATTGTTTGAAGGCTTCCTACAGAAAAGAAAAGACACTTTGGTATGTTACAATTTTTTTGCGTATATCATAGAATTTTTTTTTTTTTTTTTTTTTTTTTTTTTTCAAGAATTGTACTAACTATATATTTTTCTGTCTAGAAAATCAGGTGGGTGACATATTGGTTTAGGCTTCAAAATACAACCTTGTTCTTCTATACCAAGGAGAATGGCAGCGCTGTAAGTACAAATTTTAAATCCTTTGAAATTATTTTCATGGAAAAAAAAATATGTTTGTTCTGTTAAATTGTTAAGATCTTACATTTTACCTAATTTCTAAAGCCAAAAGCACTAAGTTAGAGGATTGTCAGTGTTCGTTCCTTTCAAGGTTCAACGTAATGTTGGCATTATTCTCCTTACAGTCTCACTTGAGAGGCTATTACTACATTTACACAGTAAGTCCTTCATCATTCATTTGAGGTGATTTGTGTGAAATTAGACATTTAAGGACTATTTCCACATTTATATATCAATACTGTAATCCAACGATATGTTCTCCTGAAAATTCTGAAAATTTTGTTTTTTGGTTCTTCACTGTTGGTAGATGTTAACAATATTTGAGGACTTTAGATATTGCTATTGTGGTATTGCTACATTTACCTAACTTATACTCTATATATCTAACCATCTGTTGGATCAGATGCAGACAGTCCGAGAGGTCATGAGAGCCGACAGCAAGCGCTTCATGTTTGAGATTATCATGACAAATGGAAAGAGAAAAATGTTGGTAAGTCATGATGGTGATCTGTTTTCTTATTTAATGTGCATCAGTTAACCTTCCTCCGAACCGCTGCATTTGTGTATGTGTAGGCAGCAGAGACAGAAGCTCTCAGGAAAGAGTGGGTTGGACACCTTTGGCAAGCCATGCATCTCTCTACATCTGTGGTTTCAGAGGCTTTGGGCACACGGTAGATGGGTCCCACTGGACTTGAATCCTTAACATGCATTTGGGTGTTTTTCATCTGTTCTTCCTGTAGTCCCCTTCATATAACTGACCTTGCACTCACTCTTCTCCTCAGCCCGGAAGAATCTCAGCTGCGAGACAGAATTAACAGTATCACACCCATCTGCTCACGCACTGAGAGCGTGATGGACACTCTGCCCCCTCGGCCTCTCTCAGCTCCTGATCCTCCAGTCCTCGTCCGCTGTGAAACCAGGAGCAGGGCCTCCCCTGTCGACACATCAGAGGACGAGGAGGAGGCCATATACCTAAACACATCATTTGCCTTTAACTACCAGTATAAAAATGGTAAACATATACGTTTTTAAATCAAATAAATCATGAACCATGTTGATTATTCAGCTTAATGCTGATAAATGTTTGTTTTCAGTTGACAGTCTCAAAAATCCTCAGTGGTCTAGTGAGCTGAGCGATGCAGAGGACAGAGAAGCAGACTACGACGTTTTGCCAGTTAGAAACAGTATGAAAATACTTTAACATCTAAGTCAAACATTCAGTATATTGAATGGTGGTTAAACTGATCCGATCATATGTGACCTTTTGTCAGAGACCTGTGAGAGCAGCGTGTCACCAGAGATGGAAGAGGGTGTGTACGATGTTCCTCTCTCTTGCAGGCGGCCTGCTGAATACCAGGGTGAGGTCATTTATATTTACTTCACTCACAGCAGCTTGTGTAGAAACACCTGTTTACAGCAAAATAATGTGTTTTTGACTCTATTTCAGACCAAGGGGAGAGCGTTTATGACACGCCAAGCTCTTTACTGAGGAAGATGCCTGATCACATAGGTAGATCCTGTTTTCAGTTACTGCCTTCGCTCACCTTGACAACAAACTTATTTTAACTATATTATTACTTGTCACCATTGCCTAAATGTTTGTTGAACAAAACAAATCACATGTGCAACAGAAACAGACATTTTGTTGTCTGAAAGGCTTTCAGCTGTTTCTCTGTTGCAGAGGAGAACAGTCATGAGGAGGTCTACTGGATGATCTGATGTCCAGTCTGACGAGTCGAGGAAACGACTACATACAGAAGCTTGTTGCAGCATAATATCCTCATCTTTGTATTTACTGAGTTCAAATAAGGTTTGTCAACTTTGTTAAATGTTATGTGAGACAACATACACAATAACAGAAACATTCAAATGCGATATTTATTTCAACACTGTCTATCCAAGGCCAGAAACCACACATCAATTATAACTGTACATATATATATAGATTTGAATTGTGGGTCAGCTACACTATGGCTTACAAGAATGAAATGATGCATTTACATGCCACCTGGTTCACAGTTTATTATTCACCACCAACACAGATATTGCTATATTACACACTTTTCACTGGCTTTAATGGGAATGGTTTGAGTTGAAAGAAATACAAAAACAGGTCTTGTTGTAGGTACACAATGAGATGGAAATAAAACTTAGCCATGCTAACGCTTACTGTGAGCAGATTCATATATCATCATCTACTATTCTTATGGAATGTATCTATTGAAATTTCCTCTCTATTAGAGTTTTTTTTTCCTGAGAGTGTGAATTTTGTGAAACCTAACTATGGAGATATTAAGTCAGTGAAGCGAGTGACTGGTCACATACTGTCTGTTTACTTCTCAGAAACTCTATCGCTGGTGAAGATTAGTAAATATGTTTGTAAACAGAAAATTATTTACTCTAATGTACACATAATATTCAAAAAAATACACTATATCTACAACACTGCATTCCCAGAGAAGAATTAGAGATCTCTAATGTTACCAGATAGTAATATAGTACATACATATCAGTATTCATTAGATCAAAATAATAACGTAGTGCAAATAATTGAATTAATGAAGCAAAAACCATTCTTATGTAACAAGCAATGCATAAAAGTGATTTGTGCATTCTGCATTCAAAAAAAGTGTACAATTAAATAAAATGCAAAACAATTCTAAAATTATATTTGGATATCAAATTAGAAAATGATAAGCCTGCTGCGGTGAGCAGTCTTTAGTTTGGATAAATTCTGCATTGTGCTCATTGTCAGTTAGCAAAACATTAGTATTAATATTTGGTTTATAGTATTGTTACATACACTGACGTGACACCAAAAAGAAAAAGATAGTAGATCTAGCTCAAGATCAATGCAGCAATATTATCATGTCACTAAACTATGATCTCACCCACACCAGAAAAAATTTAATGACTGTTATGGTAGAATTGGTTTATAGTATTGTTACATACACTGACGTGACACCAAAAAGAAAAAGATAGTAGATCTAGCTCAAGATCAATGCAGCAATATTATCATGTCACTAAACTATGATCTCACCCACACCAGAAAAAGACACGATAGTAGGGGAACAGCAAGATGTAAGTTGTTGAGTGTTTTACAGTACATATTGTAGCTTTCGATTTGAGAAGTAGCAGAGACAGAACAGGAAATGTATGTTTTTTATCTAACATTTCAATTCTACCATAACAGTCATTAAATTAAAATGTTTCGTAATGCCAAATTTTATCTGACATTTTTATCTGCTTGAAATGAGATGTAGTGATGTAGTTATCTGCTTTGAGGCTGGTACAGCAGTCTGTTTTACCAATCTCAGGATCCAGACACCTTATTTATATCAGGCCTGAGCTTGAGACTGTTCTCTGAGGAACTCCTCCAGGACAGTGATGATGCTGCAGGCTTCAGGGAGGTCACTGTGTTCTGCCCTGGCGTTCTGCAGCAGCACATCGCCGTTTCCACAGCCCTGTAGGAACTGGCAACAGCGAAACAGGGCATAGTGGCTCATCTCTGCCTGTCGCACAAATCGCTTCAGACTGTTCATGTCCTGAATGGCCTGTGTGAGCACAGTGGTGGTTAACAGAGTTAAAAAAAAAAAAAGGGAAGAGATGAGGGTGAAGAATGTTACACCGTGGGTATGCCAAGAGGAAGTGAGAGCTATTATCCAAGGTTTCTCTATCCTAACCAGATTACTTTTTTGTCAGTACAGAGACAGAAAGGAAACAAGAACAGAAAGAGAGGGGCAACATCAGCACTAATTTCCCATGAGATTTTAGTTGCTAAATGAGGAGATTTGCTGCTTTTCTTTGTCTCATGTGAGAATTAACTAAACCTCTTTGCATTTTAGAAAGATGCTTCAATAAAACAAAAACTTTGAAGATATCTCTAAGGGCTGTGGGCATTTTTTGCCCTGTAGACTGTCTGTATGTGTATATTCCCACCTTAAGTTTGAAGTTCTCCAGAATTTGTCTGAGCAGGAAGGGATTGCAGCGCTCCGCAGCATTTAGAAATGCTTTAATCCAGTCATCACAGAAACGATTACTAACTGAAGGGAGAAAACATCTTTGTCAGGTTTTTAAGACTTGGGCAATTGATTGAAACAAATTATTGGTTCTTCCTCAAGTGCTGTGGAGCATGAATTACCAGTGTTGGAGAGAGTTGGTGGGCTGGTGGAGCAGTCTATAACCAGGTCAGACTGTGTGTCCTCTGAAATGGCCTTACACAGAGAAGCAGTTGTGGTGTCCTGCTGGGAAAGACCCTGTAAGCTGGCCGCTTTAATGAACCTGGTACAACAACGGTACAACAAACATTAAACATCAGACAAACAATACCATTGTGCAGTTATGGGTAGTGGCGTCTGACTCACCGGGACACGTCTGCCTTTGTGCGCACGTCTGAATTGATGACATCCACATGTGTGTGACTCAGAGCCTTTAAGCAGAAGATTTCGTGGCTTAAATGAATTATTCTGGAGAAGGTTTATGTTTGTATGTAAGCAAGTTAGAGCTAAATATATCAGTAAGGTCAAATTCATAAATTCTATGAAAGCAATAATTCTAAATTAATTTATTGATTTATAAATTACTAATATTTCACAGGTTTAAATCTTAATTATATTATCTGTTGTTTTGGGTTTTTCTTTAACATACACTTGTAAAAAATTACTCACAGCGTGTAACAGGAAACTGATGTTGCTCTGGACCAGCTGCACGACTCTGTAAATGTGCATCACAGATTCCTCATACCACCGACACAGATAGGGACGCACCTCCGTCTCAAGATTTTGCAGCTGATAACCCACAGAGAACAAACCAATTCTGTATTAATAATGTAAAAATAAATCTCCAGCTTCATTCTATTGTTATGATCACATACCTCTGGGGTTTGCAGGCTGCTATGCAGGCCTTGGACATATTTATCCAACTCCAATCTAAATTTGTGTTGAGTCAAGGAGTTGAACTATTACTTTACTCTCTGTACAAAGATAAAATGATGTGAAAGCACTTTAACAATGCAGGAAATGCAGACACTGCATGGTGTATCACTTAAGCTAACATGACTATGCAAAGGATATAAGTTCAGTCCTTTTTCAGAGCCACCCATAAAGCAGATGACATATCCATTCCCATCAGCATCAGGCTGTTCAGGAGACCTTTCCTGCTCCAGCAGACAGCAGTAGCAGCCGACTGCCTCCTCTGGAACACTGGAAGAATAAATTACCAACACATTTATATTCACACCAACATTTGTTCTCTGTCTGGTCCCTGCTTTAGTATATGTAAATTGATTACCTAAGTTCAACAGTGGCGATGTTGCCCATGCCTCCAAGCAAGGCTCCTTTGCTCAGCCTCCTTGAAATGTAGGTCCGCAGCTCAGGTTCAGCCTCTGATGGGAGGCTGCTGTCAATCAGGGTAAGGCTGTTAGCAAAGCAGAGAGCCAGGGTGAGACAAGCAGTCATTGAGAGTAGGGAGGAATTCAGAAGCCACTCAAATCAATGGAGAGGAGATGGAGAAAGCTGATGACCAAAAGCCACATTGAATACAACACACAACTGAGTCACATAGTTGTAACCAAGCTTTTCCTAAAGAAGGCATTTAGCTGCTGGTTCAATAGTGCACCCGGCCATTTATAGGAGTTTCAATCACTTTTTGTCAACTCAATTTGATTTGAAAATGTCAGAGATGTAAAGGTGATGTAACTCAGCAGCACATCAATGAGCAACCAGAACAAAGTCACGGATGAAAACACAACTGAGTCCATGTTGAATGGATTTCCTGTAGCGACGTTTGGTTACACCAATTCACAACAAGGAAAGCCAAAGAGAAGCAACCACTGAAAGCAAGGAGAATGTAGATGGATGGCTCCTTCGTTACCTAAAGTCATCCTGACTGGTTGTGGAGTCTGCTCTTCTTTGGTTCCATGCCACATTTTCCCCAGAAGCCTCAGATCTAAGACAATTCACAGTTTACTCATCACCTGCTTTGTTTCATGGACACATCTGGTTTTATCTGCCTGAGTGTCGCTGTCAGCAGGATCAGAAGCAGATGGCTAAACAATATAAGATTGCTCTAAAGTCAGAGTGTCATTCACATTGATACAGAAAATAATAATAATAATAATAATAAAACAACTGCTAACACACCAGAGATTATTTTTCCCAGTAGGTGGAATAATAGCCGTGTGCTGTCCTGAAGAATATGGTGGAAAACATCATTATTTAGAAATGGATAAAAAACTGCAGCACAGCTGTCATCTTATGGCAACACCAGCTGTCCAAAACAGAAACGGCGATGCGTAATATCGACCATTACCTTGTGCCTTGGTAGAGATATATGGCGTAGTAGCAGTTCAGCTGGGTTTTCTGGCTGTATCCGGCGATTTCTTCGTTATCGAAGTCATCTCTGTCTTCCACGTCGATTGAGTCCTGGAAAGACGATGTTTGGGAGGTAAACATGGTCCCACTGCTGCGCAGAGGAGGAGAGCAGCCGGCTACAACAGAAGACACCTGTTTAATTATTCGCCTGTGATATTTTGGTATATACGGATTGTTGATGTTGATCTTTGTGGTTAATATTAATGAGGTAAACAATCATAGACCACAACAACACAACACTGTGGGTAAGGTACCGCCTTTCTCGCTTGTATGCCTACTGCGCAGGCCCCCTGCGAGCCCTTTAAAATGTGTCCGTCTAGCACCAATTCCTCTTGTTGGTTCCGAGGCAAGCATTGCGTCCCATTGTCCTCCAGTGTTTCCATGAAAGTTCATAGTTGTACATTTGTACAAAGCAGTTTTGTGAACATTTTTAAGTCTCCCTTGCTTCCCCCTCAGACATCAGTAATTCGCTTTATTTATTGGTAAACTTTGGTCTCATTAAAGCAAATGTATAATTTTAAACTATATGTATATACTGTATTATTTGACTGCCACAGTTTTCTTCACAATAGATACATTGTAAAAACAATAAAATAAACTCTGCAAATGTAAAAAATACAAAACGTGTAAATTATAATTTAAACATAAGCGCGTTGATTCTCTTTTTAGTTGTCCTTTTGGTGGTAATATGTTGACGTACCATACGTTGACGCACTGTACGTTGACGTACCGTACGTTGACGCACTGTACGTTGACGCACTGCACGATGACGTACCGTACGTTGACGTACCGTACGTTGACGCACCGTACGTTGACGTACCGTACGTAAAGTCTGTCAGGCAGTTAGAGAACGGGGGTAGACGCCATCTTTGTTCCCATCGGTGCTGTTGTTTCCTTACCTGACTGTCGATTAACGGGATTAGCGGGGCTGAGCCGATATTTCGGAAACCATGGGAAGGAAGAAGAAAAAGCAAATGAAACCTTGGTGCTGGTATCCTTTTTCTTAACGCCACATTTATTCCCTCCCTTAATGCCTTTAGCAGCATTCTTCTCTGTTTACTAACATGACGTTGACTTTAAAAATAATCCGAGCCTCTTGTAAACTCATTTATCTGTTGGCAAAGTCGCAATGTAGTCGACATTGCAAACAAAAAACGATACGTAACTATAATACCAAGATATTAAGATGCAGGCCTGTAATATGTAGTTGTTCCTATTAGCAACTTGTTTTAGTAGTAAAGTAGCTAAATGTTAAATGATCAGTAAAATGTCGGTCGTGTTCTTTATGTTATAGCTGAGATTTTTAAGATTTAAGATTTAAGTGAGCATGTTTCTCGGGCTGCTATCTTGACAAGGCCTCTCTTGTTGAAGGTTTATTTATTTATTTGTTTGTTTATATTGCCTCAGTAGGACTTCTTGGTTAAATAAAGAATGCAAATTCTGTTAAGATTTGCAGGGGCATTGAGCCAGTTTCCTAAACTGCAACTTCAGGTACTGTAACAGAGATTTCGATGATGAAAAGATTCTCATTCAGCATCAGAAGGCCAAACATTTCAAGTGTCACATCTGCCATAAAAAGCTATACACTGGCCCCGGGCTTGCAATCCACTGTATGCAGGTAAGAGATAAAAAATGATGCAAAGTGTTGAAATTAAATGAAATATATTCAAACACTGTTTTAATAAATGGAAAACCCTGTGTATCATTTCCTCTTCTGAAGGTACATAAAGAGACAATCGATGGAGTTCCCAATGCTATACCCGGAAGAACAGATATTGAACTGGAGATATATGGGATGGAGGGTATTCCAGAAAAAGACATGGAGGAACGAAGAAGAGCACTAGAACAGAAAAACCAAGGTATTGGCAACAAAAATACCTTAACCTGCTGTCATTTGGTCTGTTTCGTAGACTGATTGTGCTCCTTCCTTTCCTCAGATACTCAGAAGAAAAAGCAGAACCAGGATGACTCTGATGATTATGATGAGGATGATGAGCCTGGACCGTCCTTCCAGCAACCTGCTGCAGGCCAGCCACAGATAGGCTACATCCCTTCCCTCACACAGGCTGGCATGCCTCCTGGCTCTGCTGCTCCAGGGATACCACCAGGCAGCTACTCAGGTGCAAAACAGTGACACAGCTTCAGCTACATTGTGTCAGCTATTTACATAATCATACTCAACTAATGCCATTCTCTTTATCAGGGCCTGTAATGTAAAACACTATCTTTATGTTGCTGTTGCTAACATTGTTTTACCCTGGTGCTGTATCTTCTTGAACTAATTCTCAACTACTACCTTATGCATAACACTAGATTCCCATAGTAGATATTTTCAAGCATGTTGACTGTAGTATGTATTAAAATACATCTCATGATGTATCTCAACGTGGCCAAGGTTTTTGAAACGCTTTCAGTAATACAGTTAAATTAGGAACACTCAATTTTATGATATATTTTAGCTGTGCTCAAATGTTGTATGTTGCATGAACAATAATAATAATAATAATATTAAATTACCATTTTATAATCTACTTCAAATGTTTTAAAATGTTTCAAAAATTTACGATGGAATGTAACTCTGGAATATAAATACCTTAACTACCTTCAGTGGCTACTTTTATAGAAATGTATCAATTTAATTTGTAGATTGTACCAAAAGGTGTTTCTATTATTTTGTTCGCAGCATTTCTGAAAATAAGGGAAACATGATGCAAATATAATGTAGTCCAGTGTAACAGATATTCCATAAAACAGTGTAGATGAGGTGGCCAGGGAATGGTTTCATTATGTGGTAAAGCACATGACTTTCTAAAAATGATTCTCCCTTGTTTTAGGCATTCCTCCAATGATGCCAGGTGTGCCACCACTCATGCCAGGAATGCCTCCTGTGATGCCTGGAATGCCTCCTGGGTAAATGCTTGCCATTATTATTGAAGACTAAAGCAATTTTGTTAATCAGTGCCTTTGCCATTTAACTATACATTTTAAGCACATTTCCTCTTTTGTATTTAGAATGATACCAATGGGTGGGATGATGCCTCCAGGCCCAGGGATGCCTCCAATGATCCCAGGTGTGCCACCAGGTAACCAATACTCTTCCATTATACACCTTCCAAGGCAGTCCATGTTATTTCCCCAAATGCAACCGACTCGCAGTCTTTAAGGAACATTTTTGTAGTATGTAATGAGTTTTTTGTTGGTTTCAGGGATGCCTCCTCCAGTGGGCCACCGTCCAGGTATCACACACATGGCTCAGGTCCCCCCTGCTGCAAACATGCTTACCAGACCTGCTGTTCCTGCTGCCTCTGCACCTCCAGCACAGCCAGATGCCACCAAACCTTTATTCCCCAGTGCTGGACAGGTACAAGTTCACCATTTACTCCTGTAAAATTTCAGTCTCCCTCAGCACTTAATAGAGCATAAAATTGTCTCCTCCTGTTGAATGTGAGGTGTTTAATTAGCTGGCTATATATATATATATATTTTTTTTTTTTTTTTCCTTCCCTACTCTCCGACTCTCTCCTATTCTTTACTTTTTCCCCTGTGCTACAGATGAACAGTCGGGTTGCAAGTACAAGTGCAGGGTCATCAAGTGCAGATTCAGATTCCGCTTCCCCTAAAGCTCTGTTCCCAATCACATCTCAAGTACGCAGCTGTCTGTCTGCTCTGCACCCTGCAGCTTTACAATTGGCATGCACACAATTGTGTATAATTTGCCTGTGATGTACTTGGGAAGATAAATACTGTTTACTTGTCAAAGCTTCTTAAGCAAGTTGTGACTAGGTATAACTATTCATGTGCACATTTACTTTTCTTTTGCTACAAATCTGCATTCACAACATAATCTTTCAGAATTTGCTTTGTAAACGCAGTAGCGATTTATGCAGATTTGTGAAATGAGCTTCTTGTTTCTGAGCTGCTCTAGGACAATGTAGCGCAGCATGCTCTTTTGTTTTTTTTCTGCAGGCTTGAAGAATAAGGTTAGGTCATACATTACTGGATTACTCTTCTGTTTGTACTGATAACTGAGGCACCTACATGTCAGTGTTAGTGCCCTCCCTTTTATAGACTTGGCATTATCATGTTCACAAATGAAATGATCAAAGGTCAGTAAAAAAAAAAAAATGTATGAAATGAGATGTGACGTAATTCCATTTGATTCTGTGTACAAACAGCAATGTTAATGCCAAGACTACAAGGAACCAAATATTAACTTCAATCCTCTAAGTATGACTAGAATTGATTCCTATGTAGAATTTGAATGCGTTACAGTATAGTGTGATGTGTGTTTCTTTCTCCTCTCTCAGAGTCAGCAGACAATGTCAGGGTCTCCCCACCCTCCCCTTTCTACCTCCTCTGACCTCTCAAAACCCACATTCCCGGCCTACACTCAGGCCACTGCAACTGTAGCCAGCCCCAATGGTGGCAACAGTACAGTATCCAGACCTCCCTCTACTGTAACCAGTAAGCCTGCCACACTCACCACTTCCAGTGCAACCAGTAAGTTGATCCACCCTGATGAGGATATTTCACTGGTAAGTAGCTTTGCTGGAACTGTTTGTCTTTCCGCAGTAAGTAGTTGCATAAGAGCTTATCAGTTACAGCAATAGTCAAGTCAATATCACAATAGTCAAGTATAACATTTCCTGGAATAGAAATGATTGATTCATTTAACCTTTTCTGTTTATGAATCCAGGTTGAATTACAGAATGTAAGTGTCAAATTATTCCTCCATGTTTATGCTTTCTGTGTCCTGTAGGAAGAGTTGCGGGCTCAGCTACCCAGGTACCAGCGCAGTGTCTCCTGTCCAGCGCAGGCCACTGCTGCTGCTGCTCCATCCGTGGGTTCTGTTGGTGGTATGATAGCTCCTCAGTCCAGCCTGAGACATCCCATGCCAGGTATACACACCTCTGCTACTAGTTTAGAATAAAAATCCAAAAATGTTTTAAGCATTCAGTTGTTTTGTGACAAACACAGCTGTGTGCTGGTGCTGAGTATAAAACTTTACAGCTTCAAAGGACCTCTACTTGGCAGAAGACCTTACTTTACTTCAGCTTGGTCATAAAGTAAAAGCAATGTGTGTGATGCCAGTCATTTCTGATTAGAAAACCAAGAAACCTCTGTTCTCACAGGCCAGTATGGTAGTCCACCACAGGGGATACCAGGTTACATACCAGGAGGGATGCCTCCATATGGACAGGCCCCTCATGTGGTTCCCCCAGGTTACCAGGGAGCCCCTCCCCGGCCATCCATGGGTATGAGACCCCCTGTCATGTCTCCTGGAGGCCGCTACTGAAGCCTGCCTTCCTCTCTTCTATAGGTTTGGAGACTCAACCCTTTTCTAATGTCCTCAGATGCTAGTAGTGAAACCAGTATTGGTATATTAGAACCACGATTCACTGTTAATTCTACTACTGAGCTATGAGGAAGAGACACTGAATAAACCGTAAACAAAGAGCTATAAAAGCATCACAGAGCGCATGGGAAATATTTACACTGTACCTAACCAAGACTATCAACTGTTGTTTCAAACTATATTTGTCATGTGGCTTTTTTCCTTCTCATGTTTCATTTAGGTGTATAGAAGTGTAATAGATATGGTTCGTAGTGTTGTGAAGGCGCTGGAGTTACATGGGCAGTACGCACCCTTTATCAAGGCAAGTTATGTAAATACATTTCTGTTCTAAGCTAACAGTGAGGCCTTCACAGCACATAGTGCTGTTGGACTTTGTGTCCCCAACTTTGTTTGGTGAGGGCTTCAAGTAACTATTTTCTTCTGTTTTGTGTTATTAATTTAAGGAGGAAATACTCCTTTAACCGTAAATAGATGAAGTGGTATCTGTATTGCTGTAAAACTGTTCTGTAATAAAATGTGGCAAAAATTTAAGACTCTTCTTTGCGGGACATGTGTGGGAAAAGAGACGTCATGGCAGGTTTGTACTCCAGTAATAAACTATATATGCTGACTGTATTTGTAAGAATGAACAATGAAAACCAATAGAAGAAATGCTTTGTTTAAAATTAAAAATGTTAAATATTTTCTTTTGACTTTAAGCAGTATATTGAATTTCTTTGGTTGATGCTCTGTACATGGCACTGGCACACTAGCCTTGGACACACTGAGTGCACTGTACAGCTGCATAACTTCTGGGTTGCTTGTGGCTGTAGTGCTAAAACCCAGATTTCTCTTCTCCCTGTAGCAATGCCATGGGGGACTGGCTGAGGCCCTGTCTTAGTGTAGCCCTGTTTCAGCCTGAGGCAAGTCTCACCATTTTCTCTTCTCATTCATTACCAGGGGCCCTCACAGCTCACATGCTGTTGGATCTTTATGTCCCCAAACTTGCAGCAAGTTTGGTGAAGGCCCTTGTTTGTGTTCTTACATTTAGGTAATTCAGACATGTTAGCTCAAGTGTATACTTGAGTACGAGCCCATCTCTGATTTACTGGTGAGAACGTTAGTAAACTGTTATTTAGTAGCTTTTTGCTTGAAGTATTGAACTATACTTTTGACAGTAAGTAGTTCCACAGTTCACTGTCCTACACACTGATGGCTGTCAAAAGTCTAAGTTGTTAGATTGCAACATATTAGCCTGTTACCTGCCAGTGTAGATGCAGCAAATGTGTTGGGGTATTTGATTTGTGAGCAAATTACATTGAACTTGCTTGTAAAATGGTTTTACCACTTAATCCTGTTTGTTTCATCAGCTTGCCTCACTTGAGCATTTGAATTTAACTACTTACATGAAGGAGAATCTCTGGCAGTATCAGGTTAGTTAAAGCTGTAAGTACCACTGCTATACTTTTGATTTCTCCCAGCCTGTATTTTGTGTGCACAGTAAGCTCTTAATTTATGACAAATGTATAAAAAAAAAAGCTTCCAACAAGTCAACCATTTCCTCTAGTGGTAGCAGAACTTCCATTTAAGGAGTGTTGGTCACTGCACAACACTTTCTGCTCACAAATCTGAGCACCATAATTTTGGCACAAGTAGTGTTAAACCAGAGTTCTAAATAAGTCACACAGGCAAAGTCTTCATTGATAAGTATTGAATATCACAAGCAAAAGTAAATTTTCTTTTGTGTCCCTGAATATAAACCTGGACTGGATGAAACGATCTAATTGTCTTGGGCCCTTACTGCACCATGCTCTAGACATTGTGATGTCACTTTCCTTGAATAAACATTTACAAAAACACAAATGTCTTTGTGATGATTCCCACCATTGTTAAAGGAATTTAACTTCTAATGTGGAATTAGGAGTCTGAAAATGTGCACCTCAAAGTGAACTCCAACCTTCACCTGTAACAGGGAAAGCTTGAGCATTTGAGGAAATTTAAGAAAAATTTCCATCTCTTATTTTACTTGAGGCCCATTTACAAAACCAGACACCAAATCATATTTCTCAAAGTGGGGCATATAAGTCCTCATTTCATTGTTAGCAGTGGTATGTCATGTTGAATCATTTACACAATGCCAAGTGAAGTAAGGCTCTAAAAGTTTCTTTATTGTCCAGATTTGTTCTTTACTTGCTGGGGAAAATCATTAAAGGTCCAAGAGTCACTGTGCCACAAACCATCGGATCTGAAACGGACAGGTTTCACAAGAGCAGTATCAGTAGGACCCAGCAGGGAATGAAGGAGTTGCAGTTTTATCTCGTGTCGTCTCAAACACTTACTTTGGATTGGTGGTTGGTGACAGGTACTGTCACAGCACCGACACACCCCATCATGCCCATCCACGTTCTCCCACCTGAGAGAGAGGGGAGAGAGGAAAAAAAAAAATTAAAAAGTGAACTAAAGAGAACATACTGATGCAGTCTGTAGATGGTCCAGGAGGACTATGAGGCTCTTACGCCTGCTCCTGCTAATACAGTCAGAAATTACCTTCCACGTATGTAGTTGCAGGCCTTGTTGACAGGGCTGCTCTTCCGGGCGTCAAAGATAGCTTTCAGTTGGCAAGTGATAAAAACCTATTAAAACAAAAAAAGAAAGTTACCCGAGATGGTGTAAAAACTGTGTTGCTAGACATAAGAAAAAACGTTTAGAAGCAGCTCACTGAATTTCTTGAATCGAGGTGAAACAGCAAGGCATCAAGCTGCAGTTGAAGCGAGTGTGACCTCGTTCTGGGTTTGAGCAGCGCGTTTGAGCCTCCCTCCTTCGCGTCAGTGACACACCTGACAGACACAGCAGAGGCCTGTGTTTGTGGCAGCGGGGCCAAACAGACCATTCTGAGGCTTCATAATGTACAGAGCTGCTCTCACCCGTGGTTTTCAATGAAGTAGTATCTTGGTGTTGATAAGGGGTCAGGTGTTAGCGTGGCCACACAGGTGTCGATGAACAGCTTGCTTTGTCGTGTGTCGGGACCATTGTAAGATGCCTCGAGGTGCAGGATGTCTCCGAGGTAGAAGGCACTGGGGAACATCTCGCTTCTCCAGTCATCTACAGTCAGACAACATCACTACATTTATAGTCACCAAGAAGAGTTCCTAAGACGTCCACACGTACCAGTCATGAGCTTCAAGGAGAAGTACGACTGCTG
Source organism: Echeneis naucrates (assembly GCF_900963305.1). NCBI lineage: Eukaryota > Metazoa > Chordata > Actinopteri > Carangiformes > Echeneidae > Echeneis > Echeneis naucrates. Next base: position 6,461,126 of record NC_042518.1, read on the forward strand.
CCCTGATGAATACTGAGCAGGAGGGTAGAAGGGCTGCTGAGGACCACTGCTGCTCACCAAGTACGTGCTAAACAAAAAACAAAAGTCAACTGTTGTAGAATAGACAACCAGAAGTATGTCCAAACTGCAAGAAAATGTAATTTGACCTTTTATAGTGACAGGAAACAGGGACGACAGCGGGGATCAGCCTGGTAATACCATGGAAACTGGCAGGTGGTGAGAAAACCAGCTCGTTTGAGTAGGTCAGCACATCAGCAGAGACCTGTGGAGTGTTTTTGTTTTTTTTAAATTAAAGCATGGAGGGGAATAAAATAAGACTAAACCCCTCCACCACCCAAACAGCCACAGACAAAGATTTAAAAACTTACAGTCAGCTTGGAGCCACAGTTCTGCAGTGCAGCTTCGATGATGTATTCAGTGTCACTAAGTGCAGCTGCTCTGCACTGGCTGCTCTCCGAATACTCCACTCCTCCCAGAAAAAGGTCTTCAGGAGAAACAAGGCGTCCATTGTTAAACAGGTCAGCCTTGATGTAGATGATCATGGACGCGTCTGTGCACTCTATTTGAACTGTGGGCTCAACAGTCCTCGCTGCAGCAGACTTGTACTCTCTTCCTTCCGCATCAATCATGGGCCCTTCTTTCAGAGGTCGAATGGCAGCAGCAACAGCAAGCAACAACGAAAGCAGCAGCAGAGAGGCCAACTGACCGGTGAACGCCATCATGCTGTCGTCTCTGTGCGTCAGGAGCCTGAACATGAACAGAGACACCACCTGCTTCAGCTCTGACTGAGACTCACAGCATCTTAAATAAGACACATGCCAATCAAACACCTGGAGAGCCCAGCTGGAGCCAAGCAGCTCATTAACTGCCCCAATCAGTGCAGTCAGCCACACATTTCACTTTCATACCACCAGAGTTCTAAAGTCTTTGGTTTTTCTTACAGGATTGGAGCATGAAGCCTTCGCTTCATTATTTTAGTGTTACAGGTAAAAAAATTGAATAAATAAAGACATCTCAATCATTCCAGAGGCTACTGAACAACCATGTTTTTTCACATCTTTACTGGGAATTTAATACATTTTCTTTTTAACTGAAGATGTGGAAAAGATGTTTGACTCATCACTTGTCAGATGATCAGTACAGATAATTTCATTTTTGTTACTGTGGTGTGGGGCCTGATCACATGACCCCTTCATCGATTGTGATCAAACTTTGGGGTCCTTTGTTTCCTCCAGAGTTTGAACCACACATGCTGATGTCATCCCATTGGCCATTTGAAGCCAGAGTCATTTTTTGCGAGTGCAACTCAAGTCTCAAGTCTTTGTGGGGTAAAACTTGATCAAGTCTCATGTCTCTTCTGGCTGTAATGAGCGTTCTATCATCTGCTGCTGTCTGGTCAGTAAAGAATACTGCACAGCTATAATCAAAGAAATTCAAAGCATTTACTGAATTAGTATTTACTGTAGTATCTTAGTTGCTGGTTATATATATTATATATATATATAGATCTAGGTTATATGATCACTTTAAACAGGCTATTGCAATGCAATAGGGAGAGAGACACATTGGAAGATTTCCTTTAAAGGAAACTACCAACATGAACAGTTACAGTATATCTTGCCCCCTGTGTGGGACCAGAATATGGAAAATGTTACCTCACCCAGTCAAATATACTGTAATTAATATCCAATTAGTGCAAAACACTTTAGCTAAATGCTAACAGTAGCAAAACATCTTTTCAGTTACAAAGCTAGCAGCAAACCAAGTTAATGTTACATAGCTGATGCTTAGACAAGCTAAGTCAGAGTGATTTCAGGTGCCTGATAAAGTTGGTAACTTGGCTGATACCCACTTATTTTAAATGTTTGGAGAAAGCACACTAAACAGGATAATGGTTGAAATCTCTGGATCAGCTGTTTCACTGCCTGAAGTTTGAGTGACAGCTTAAAGTGCCATGCTGTAGACAGTCACCCCTGAGGCAAGTTTTCCACTTGTGCTTTAAATTGTGTCCAATTAATGCAATTTCACCACATTTAGTGGTCAGGGGACAAAGCTAGCAACAACTGATGGGCTCAGCTGTTCAACGCAAACTTTGGCAAGTCAATGCTCACTAAAGTTTGAGTCAGGCTACATGCAGCCCTGATTGAGGGCCAGATTCTGGTGACAGCAGTCACATTAAAATATGCCTTCTGCACCCCCCCCCCCCAGAGAAACAAGTTTGCAATGAACATGCCAGCAAAGCACACAAGTTTAGTTTCATTAGTTTATTATCTCTTTGGGTCATTTTCTGTAGCAGTTGCATTTGAGTGCGCCACATTCAGTGCAACCTCAGAGGCAGCTGTGGTGTTTGTACCCGCTGCGCCAGACTTAGATTTTAGTGCGATCCCTGGAGCGACCTTCTCTGGAAGTCCAGCCTCTGCAATTAGAACAAGATGTTTCATCTCTGGAGTGAAAGTTAGAGAGTTTTCATTTTGTCTAGACCTGTTTCACCTTCATAGTCTTCTTCCAGGGCTGGTTCAGAGGTACTAGGGAGTCCCTTCTCCAGGCCTACAAATAAACATAAAAATTGATCAGAGTCCCTTGTTTCCATTTCTGTGGCGCTCAGATGTACTTACCAACTCTGTTCACACCACTTCTCCACTGGCTGCCGTAAAGGGAAGGTCCGCTTAGCTTACTGAGAAGAGGAGGGAGCTCAGCCTCAGGAAGTGGACCACTCTTGTGTTTAGCAGGCAAGACAACCATTGGCCCCACACTGGCCTCCTGCTCCCACACTGAGCAGACAGTACAGTTACAACCTGACCTCTAGTGGCAAAAGACTAGGAACAGCTTGTCTGTAGTATCTGGCGGTTGCCAATTATAAAGCGCCTCAGAGAACTCACATGCATGCTTCAGTCCACTCCTCCACAAGGAGTCAGGTTCACTCAGCTTCCCAAAACCACGAGGGCCAAACTTTCCAGCCCTAAGGGGCTTGCTGTGGGTTTGGTAAGCCTCATTTTGGTTTTGACAGTATCCACAGAGGTAGTCATTACCATCAGCTGACCACCATCTGCAAGGCATGGTACTGTTCAGCACGTCATTCAGGAGCAGTGCAACATTGCATATTGACGACACTTGCCTTCCATTTACAAATATGCAGGCCTTGTTTGGTGCCTGAGCATCATTTACTGGCACAGCAGTCAGGTGGCATGTGATGTAGAGCTACAAGAGGTAAAGTTTGATTTAATTAAAAAAAACAAAAAAAAAAACTGCACCACCACTTTTGTCAGCTTCAGACAGTCTCACCTCTGCCCTGTCCTCATTATGAAACTTAAAGGCATCCATGACCAACAGAAGCTTGTCATCTTCTATCCTGGGCAAGAAGTGGGACTTTGAACCAGGAAGCTGGGAATCAAGCAAGCAGCTGGGACACAAAAGGCAAGAGTTAGAATCTGAGACCAGCCCCTAAGTGCTAGAATTGGAATGATGCAAACTAAAATCTAATTATTAGACCACATCAGGCTCATGGGTCAGAGCTTTAGTTCAAAGTGAGACCAATTTGTTTGGCCTGATGTTTCCAGCTCCTTCCTTTAACGTGAAGGAGCATCTATCAGTGCTTACCCATTTTCAACAAAGACATATCTGGGAACAGAGTTAATGTCCGGCTGACGCGTAGCCACACAGCTGCTCACGAACACCCGCAGGCCCATGTGATGTCCAACTGTGACAGAGGCCTCAATGCTGATGGGCTCGCCAAGGTAGAACACATTAGAGCCTCTCTCATACAGCCAGTCATCTGCGCACAAAAAGAAAAGGTTTGAGAGAAGACATGATGAAAGTGAGCACGTGTTAGTTAAACCCACCTGTCATGAGTCTCAGGTTAAACTCCAAGGCCTCCACGGCAGCTTGGGTGGACATGTAGGGGATCCAGGTAGGTGTGAGAGAGGAACTGGACAAACTGTACCGCCTACGAGACAAATGTTTTCCAGTGAGTGGGTGCCACCTGAGCTGAAAGACACTTTAACGGCAACAGACCTTTCATAGTGACACTCAATAGGAACCACAGCCTCCTCCATCCGGATTAGGCCGTCAGGAGAGGCCACAGGAGCGTAGATGAGGAGGTTAGTGTAGACCAGAGAGTCATCAGTCATCTGTAGAGCACAGAGTGTTTCAGATGCAGAAGCTGTAATCTCTGAAAGTAAAATAAGTTCTCCTTTACCCAGTGTTTGGTGCCACAGTCCACAAGTCCAACCATGATTCTGTACTCGTCTCCTGAAGACGCTGTAGGTTTACAGAATCCACTAGGCTCCACTCCAAGGCGCAAGTCATCCATATCAACAGGAGCTCCAATTTCAAACATGTCAGCTTTGATCACGATCTCCATGGAGTCTGGGTGGCAGGTTACCATGACAGTATTCACCTGCTCTCGAGGCTCGTCCGGGAGCTGCTGGGACTTCTGGGAGCTCTGGACCTGGGAGAGCTGAGGTCTTTTAAATGCCACATGCTGCAACTTCTGAGCAGATGGAAACGCTGAAGAGGCCCAAACACAAATCCCAGACAGAAAGAGGCCAACAAGGAGGTTGACCCTGAACACCAAGGTCGCCATCAGGGTTACTTGCAAACAGGCTCAAGCTGCAGAAGCTCTTCTCTGACCCACAAAGGCAGCACAGCAGACAGCATACTGAGCAGCAGAGACTTTATACAGGCAGGCAGCCTGATGAGTGCAGCTCAGATCAGCTGAGGCCAATCACCAATCAGCCGATGACTGAGTCCACATCAGCAGTTCACTAGCTAAACAATTCTACATATTTTTGTACATCTAAACATTAGTTCTTGCTTTTGTAAAAATAAATAAATAAATTAATTAATTAAAAACAACAGCATAAGAAAATATGGGGTTCAGTTCAAACATAAAGAAAAAATAATGTGTAGAAATAAAATTTATTGATATCCATAAGTAGAAACTACAACAAAAACTTCTCATTCACTCCTCATAATTTGTCTGCTTTGTGTTTTTCTGCATTAATCTATTGTTCTACTAAAATATATTTTCCATTACAAGTTCAGTTTTTCTTTTTATTCTTTTCTGCATTTCACATTGTTTTATATTTTCTGCTTGTTAAAAACAGAAAAAAAAAACCATTCATGTGAAAAAACGTTACTGTGAGACACGAATCCAAACCACTGACCTGTCTGTGATGTATCCGCTGATACGGAATGAAAGTCATATTCATCTGCTCTTACTCATACTAAAATCACATGTCGTCTGTTCACAGCAGGCAAAATTTACTTTTTTTTTTTTTTTTTTAACATCAGGCTGTAATTTTTGTTTAAACTCACACAATAGAGGCAGTTTTCGGGGACAGAAGCTAGACATCCTGACTGAGAGATACTGAGTGCATGAAACTGGCAACACTACTTTGACTGCAGCAAGTTTGAGGTCATCTTCCTGCTTTAAGGTGAAGAACAATAAATAGAGAGGCCGTCTACAGTCTCAGAGGAGGCTGAAGGAAATAGGAGGAGCAGATTATGACTTCGCTGTGGTGCATCTTCGTGCTTCCTAACTGTGAAGGGCCATGAAGATACTTTTGGCAAATATTCTCCTTCTTAGTCAGCTCTTTGGAGGTAAGACATTATTTAATTGATGCTTACATATTGTTTTTGTTGACTGAGATGATCATCAGAAGACTGTTGTGTGATTTTAGTGTGTGACAGAATGGGTGAGTTTTGATCCACATGAAGCCACCACCTGACTGTCAGTCCACTTTAACCAGCACTTGATGCTGATTTTAGTTTTTCTTCTCCAGCTCATGCAGACTTGATATTTAGGCACCTGGCAAAGAACCAGTCGCTGGAGCTCTCCTGCTCTCTTCAGCAGGACCCGGGCAACTTGATGGGCCTTCACCTGTACCACCGCAGTGCCCAGAGCCAGACCACCGTGCTGTCCATAGCAGAGGGGGGCGAGTTCAGGGTGGACCCAGAGCACATGGGGCGCCTGCAGCTCTGTGGAGGACTGGACTCTGCTCAGGTCAACGTGACCATATCCAAGTTAGACCACAGTGACACTGGACTGTACATGTGGCAGCTTAGCTACAGAGAGGAGCAGAGCCCAGACCCGGTCCTCAGCAGCCAAAAGGTTTTCCTGCTGGTTGATGCGCCAGGTATGTTGTTAAACACATTTCATGATCAAACTACCTCTGTAGAGGTTTGAAGCTGAGTAAGTGTGCGTTTGTGTTGCAGGGAGGCCATGCCAATGCTCTCCCAGTTACTCCCCTCTGCTCTTCACCATCTTTGCAGCAGCAGCACTTGTTGTGTTCACACTCAGCTGGCTGGCTGCAGAAAAATGTGTGAGTGTTTTTGGCTGAGTCAGCCTTTAAAGGCTTGTCTGAGAAAGTTTAGGAATTATGGTGTCATTTGGCCAAAATATCGTCTTTTTCTTTCGATCCTCATTGTGGTCCAGCTCATTCCAGAAATCAATTTTCTTGAATGATTTTTCAGTTTAAAGAAATTACCTCATGAATCATTAAAAGGTAAGGTCTTCTTCAGCAGGAATAAAATATCAGGTAACAGTAATGTATCAAAACTAAGTAGCATTTAACTGGATTATAAATTCATCATTAAAGACATTTGTTAAGCAAAAAAGTCAAATTCTTTTCAGATCCAATTTCAGATTTGCATGTTACGTTTTGTGATTTTATACTCTCTTTTGGTTTTGAACTGTTACTATGACAAGTTTTTGTTTCTATTTTTTGACACCTTACACACCCAAACCCATATCAATTAATCAAGACAACAATATGCTCATTGGTTGATCATTAAAATGACCGTAATTGCAGCCACATATGTTTTTAGGATGAGTGATACTAAAAGATAGGAAGATCAGAAGATAAGAGATTAAAAAAAGAGTTTTAAGGACAATATTAATGCTCCATAGTCAACAGACATGTATCTCTAGCCCAGAATAATATTTAAGGAAATAATTTAATGTGTTGCAGTTGAAGGTGCAGAAGTCTCAAACACCACAACCTCCTGTTCCTATCTATGAGGAAATGACCAGGAAGGAGCAGAGCTCCGGAAACCCCCAAAATAACCAGGAGGCCCCCTCACACCTGGAGGAAGACAGCTTTCCAGTGTACGCCAACCCCAACATCCGCCCACAACAGGACAACTACTACGCCTGCCCCAGGCAGCTCGCCCTCAGAGCCTGATGTGACTTTTGGCACAGAACCAAGGGAAAAACACACACAAAAAAAACAACAGGAAATGACACCCACTCTGCTGCAGCAATATGTTCAGTGAACGGTAGAAGACTCGCTGCACTGATGGTGAATCTGTCCAGGAAACAAGAACGAGCTGAGTGGAGCAACACAAAGAACAGCAGCAAATAATCAACATGCACAGTTTTAACAGCCAAGAAAAAAATGCTATTTTATTAATATTTGAAAGAAGCTCCATAGTTCATGAAAACATTTGTTTCGGTGCATGTCATTTAACAATCACATTCTATGAGGAAAAAGAGATATACAGAGAGAAAAAAATAAAACATTACAAGCCACTGACTTCTCATTAAATCTCAGTACAGACATTTTTAATTAATATTTCAAATCAAAAAAGGCAAAAAAAACAAACAAACAAACAAAAAAAAAAAGCCCTAATCCCATTTTCCCAGCCCACACTCCAAAAAACAAACAAAAAAAACAACAAAACAAAACAAAAAAACCTCAACAACTGAGAAAAACAAACCCTTGAGGGTGATAGGCTAGAATCCCACAGTGCTAAAGAGTGAGACGCTCATTGGTTTTAGGAATACACAGCATGGCGATGTAGCGCTAGGTCAATCTGAATCAGGGGAAGGAAGCTGGAGGCAGATGGCTTGATATCACCTCTCCGCCCTTTCTTCCTCCACCCCCCAAAAAACAAACAAACAAAAAAAAATAAAAAATAAAAAAAATAAACCAACCGAATAAAGACCCCCCCCCCCCCACCCTCAAAAAAAAAAAACAAAAACACATTGGATCCCAAAAACCCCTGCAATATATCAGCCACTTAAGTAGAAGTAGGCCATAAAGAAAAATCCCCATCTTCCGCCCCCCCACATCCCCAACACTTGTGCATAGTTTCATGATCCTTTACAACCAGCTCATGTTATACAAACATCCTCCAAAATGTGAAAAGTTCCACAAAAGTCTGATTTACCTATTAATAATACCCGCCGTGGGAGAATGAAAGAGAGAGAGAGAGAGAGAAAGAGAGAGGAAAGAAAGATTAATGCACAATGTTCCTGATTCAGTCAGGACGGGACCTCATTAAGAAAACACAATAAAGATTCAAACATACAGCATTTTGCATGTTATTCACTGTTTTTTTTTTTTTAACAATCAAAATCATTGACCATTTTTTTGTTTTTAAATGTAAAGCAATTTTTATATATAGATTTATATATAAAGCACTCCATTTTCATTTAAAGTCCATTATTTGGTTATTATGTAACTGCTACGGATTTAGAAACAAAGGTATTTTCTCTTCTTCTGAAATCCATAACTTTCAGTGCCTAAAATTGTTTCTTTTAAATCATCCTTTTCTTCTTACTCATCATAAAAATGTACATTAAAATGGCGTGGAGTTGGTACTCTGGAACCCTGGCCTTCCTGAGACAAGATCCACTTTTTCGTGTGTGCAAGATAGTGAGCAATTATGTCTTTTTTTCTTTTTTTCTACAAAGGAAAATATATATAATCAACATAAAACATACAGGCTTGAGATAGTCCATGAAATCCACATTAACACAGAACAAAGGTTAAACAGAACAAGACAACACTGTTCAATCCCAGAGTTCTGAAAGTAGCACAATAAATCTTCATTCTGTGTTGCACTTTTTTCAAAAAAAAAAAAAGAAAAAGAAAAAGAAAATGGAAGCATGTGTCCTTTTTCCCATTTTTTCCCCAAACATTCCCATGGTTATTCCTTTGTCTAGCAGTTTTTTTTTTCCTTGAACTCCAGAAAGATAAACAAAGTGTTTGTAAACTGTCAGTGGCCTTGCAGGAAAACAAATGACAAAATGAATGAAATGAACACGACTGAAAATAGAACGAAAGCTAACAAACCAAAAAGGTAGGCACCTCTGAAGTGAGCCCTAGAAGCCAAGGCTCAGTCTGATGTCTTGTCCTTCACTCTCTCTGTTGCTCAGATTTGGGAGAGCTGAAGTCCTTCTACCCCAATCTATGGCCACAGGTCTGCAAAATACTTTTTTTGCTGCATTTTTTTTTATACATATGTGATTTTTTTTTTTATTTTATTTTTTTATTTTATTTTTATATATATTTTTTAGGTTTATAGTCCGAAAATGGTGCAATACTCAATTATGATCCATACTTTCTTGGATTATTCCACAATGAAAGCCACTAAGGTAGATAAACATTACATTTTAAAAACACACTTATTTTAGTCCTTGAGTAAACATTTACACATGAACTGTCCCCGTCCCCCCTCAGTACTTGTATCATGTTGTTCATTTAGCTGGATGAGGGGTGAGGCTGACACTCAGTGCAACGCTAGAGGCTAGTAACAATTAACATCAGAATATATTTTCGACAAGCAAAAAGAAAAAAAAAAGAAAACAAAAATCAACATAAGTATACTGAATTGAAAAGAAACACAAAGCGGAAAATTCCTCCGCTGTAATCACAAGCTCTCATACAAACTTTTACCTCGTGCACTAAACATTCATACAACATACAGTACAAGCAGCCTTGTGCAAACACTCAAATACAACAGATGTAAATTTGCCTTTATAACGATCTTTGTTTTCAACAACACTCATATTTCAAATTTAATTCACTCTGAACCAATGTTATCAAAAATCTGTGTATGAATGAGACAAAAAAACCACTACAAAAAGTGTTCACATTACATTATTGGCGCTTCTTTTGATTCAAGTATTTGTTTTTCATTATTTTGTATTACTCTGATATGTTTATGATCTTGTTTTCTGGGAAATACAATGTTGAGGAGGATACACTGGGTGAGGACTGAAGCCGGGGCGGGGGAGTGGAGAGGGCTTGGGCTAAGTGGAAAACAGAGAAATCCAGCCATATACATGCATACGCCCATGACTTGGTTGTATACTGTATATGAACTAGCATGTGCATATTCAACCCAAGCCTTTTTTTTTTTTTTTTTTTTTTTTTAAAAAGAGATTTTCTGATTCAAATCTATTTGAGTCCCCTGCCCCAGGACTCTTGTCTGATCCATGACTGAAAAGCATATTTTTCTCAAGCTCCAGTTGCCTTTGAGTCGATGTGAATTAAGAGGAAAAAAAAAAAAAAAAAGTAGAAATAGGGAGAGCATCCAATTTCCAACACTAGACAGGTAAATAAGGGTGCAGGGGATGGGTTTGGGAGGGGGCGGGGCTCTCAGTGCTGGTGCTGCGCCAAGAAATCCAGGGCACATCTGAGACTCGACCTCCCGCCCAGTCACCCACCCCTCCACTCTATTGAACTCCCCACTTCAACGGCAGTTTCTTGATTCAAGTCCAGTGTGGAGTAAATGCAGGTTTTCAGGAACAAACACAAAATCAAACATCACAGGCAATAGTGATTGTTTTGTTGAATGAACATGAGTCTTGAGCAACTCTGGAAGAGGGAGAATCCCCTAAGTTTTAAGACTTGGTACCGAACTTGAGGTGTGTCCCTGTTTCTGCTGATACATTAGGCCCCTGATTGGACCTCGACCCTAAAGCCAGATGTGCAGAAAAGAACTTATGTATATCGGCTGGCATGACCTTCGGGTTGGAGGTCCAAAACGAACCTCCTGGATACAGCTTCCCCACACAGGGCTCGGATGGCGAGCCTTGGTGGGGAGAAGGCGGCAGCTCGCAGAGACACTGAAAACAGACATCTCAACCTCAAAGTGCACAGCTGAAACAGACCTTTTTTTTTTTTTGTAGTTTCTGGTTTTTGCGAAAACCTTGATGATAAAGAAAAAGATAATGTTTTTGGTTTTTAAAGAGATGTACCCGATGTGACCCATAAACAGTGCACAGACACTTACAGGGACTACCCCATGCCCTCCTCCTCTAGCCTGGTTCTCTAATAGCCTTCCTCTTGGTGAAAGACCAGCGTCATTCATCTGTCCTGCCCTTCTACTCTTTAAGCCTCCTACAGCTGGAGCTTGTGGTGTACGCCCCTGCAGCAATCAAAGGAACTAAAGTCTCATCATGTTTAAGATAAATTAGGATATGGCAAAGTGGAAGTATACATCAGAAAGATCAGTTGGCACAAGACTGAAGTAATGACTGTTTGCCAACCACTAGTGCCTCCAGCAGGTCAGTTAGTGTCATCTAGTAGCTCTGTCCACACAGTGGGAGACCAAACCGTGGAAGAAAGACTCTTTCAGTGTCCCCTACCTTTTATTGGGTGGGGGGGCTCGAGGGAAGCTGCCTGGTAGTAAAGGTTGAGAGAGGAGCGAAGATGAGCGGATGTGAGCGATGGCTGTAATTTTCTAGATGGCTGTGAACCAACACCTCCTTGTCTTTGCATAGAAATGGAAGGCTGTTATCAGTTGAGGTGGTTCTAAGCATTACTGAGTGCTCCCAGAGTTAAACATAAAGCACCAGTGTGAGTGAGGCGCATCAACGTTATAGAAAGTGTGTGTATTATGAGACAACACAGGATAGAGTTCTGGTGCCCCAGGATGGATGGAGGAAGTCAGCTCACCATCCTGCAGAGAACCTTAGACTATAAAACCTTTCCTACTTGATTGAACTCTTCACACCGTCTGTCTGACTCCGACATAAAGACCCCCTGACCTTCTTTTTCTACTGACGCCTGAAGTGTTTTGTACGGCCTTGCTGCACAGCTGAAGCGTACCTCTAAAGCAACACACTGGTCCTGCCTCTAAGGCAGCAGGAGGGGCAGGAGAGAAGCTGAACACTGCATAAACACCTATAATAAAAAGCCTTGAAATCATCATCAGAAAACAATCATTAACTATATCATCAATGATGACAGCAACAGTATCAGCAAACTTCTTACAATTATAACATAAAAATGCACACTGGCAATTCCATCAATGAATGAAATGAAACCAAGAAAAACACAAAAACAAACCCACACAAAAAACAAAACAAACACCCCCCCCATCAAACGCCTCCATCTCTAGATAAAGTGATCTTTGCAGGACAGAGAAACAGAGAGACTGGAAGTGGAGGTCGCTGAGGACAGACTCTGGCGCAGCAGTAGTAAATTTAATACATGTGGGCCAGTTCTGAAAGAGCTGCTCTTGGCCTGGAGGCCCCATTTGGGGGGGGGTGGGTGGTTGAGTGGAGGAGTGGCTGGGTGGAGGAAGGGGAAGTGGGGTAAGAGGAAGGGAGCCAGTCTGTGGGGATCTGCAGGGAGGCAGCGAGCGAGGAGGGAGGGGTGAGGGCTGCTGCAGAGGACTGGGCTCTACAGCAGGCAGGCACTCAGTGGCCACACTATCACACAGGTTGGCAGGGCCTCCAATAGACAGAAAGAAGATGGAAAAAAAGGATGGAAAAGATGGTGATCCTCCCTACTGGACCCAGTAGAACATTAACACGTTGAGCGTTTCCTGACACCAAGGCTAAAGATTTCAAAGTATGCAATGTAACAGTGATATTTACTTTGATAAAAAGGGTGAGGGTGAGTGCTATGGGGTCTTCCCTGCTGCACCCATCATCAGTTGAGTTAGTTCTTTCTTTGTATTTCCCTTCACTTTGCTACCATGTGTGACATCCTTCTTGGTCCCAATGACTTGAGGGAAGAAGGACTGAAAAAACAAAACAAAACAAAACTTCACATCCATGTTAAGTTAAAAAATAAGTATAGAGAAGTCACTAAGCAGATTGCTTTTTTGTCTTTGTTTTTCAGTTTTTATTTGCCAGTGTTGCTTCTCCTTTCTTCTATTCGTTGGCATTGAGATTATGACGAGCTGTGAAGCTCTTGGTAAGTGCTATGATAAACCACCTTTTCACAAAATCATTGCTCCACACTCTTCTACCGATGCAAATTTGGGCCAAAAGAAGAAGACAAAAAAAGGTCATCTGGGCAAAAAAAGGTAACAGGTTCCTCTCATTTTGGTTTGATGCCTTCTCATCAAGCAATCACACACACAGAGACACACTGACATTCGCGCACGCACACGTACACACACACACACACACACCTGTCCCTCCCTCACCCCCAAAACTAGTCACTGGCATAAGTGTGGAGAGTGCGCTGGTTGAAGAAGTGCTTTGCGTGAACATCCTTGTGGTTGAAAATGGTTGAAGACCAGCTTGCTACTCTCCTGAGCTCACACACTCTCGGGAGGGGGTAGGGGGGGATTGAAGGGTAGTAGTGGCAGTTTTGGGGTAGGAGTAGGGTCGCGGGGTCAAATACAGTTTTTGCAGTTTAATCATTCCTTATAGTCTCTTCTCTTTCTGAGAGAGGCCGTGTTAGGGTGCTTGGACGGTAGAGTCTGTGGCTGATATTGCACGTCACTTGAAATGGTGTTTTGCAGGTGGAGTGGGTGGGGGTAGTGGAGGTCGTTGAATACACACCATTGGGAAACATTTGCAACTTGAGGTTTTCCACTACATCAGTGAGAGGGTCAAAGACTGAGACCAATCTGCAAGTTGCCTGCAGACGAGTTGAGGTGCATCGAAGTGTTTGTCTTTACAGTTCCATAGTAATAGCAGTGGTTAATTTGCCGTCTGTCACGTCCATAACCGTACACGTGACGACCCCCAAAACTCTCCCCGCCACCAGGTAAGATTGACAGACACATTTGAATAATTTCATTTTTAGCTTTGTTTGCAATGGTTCAAGAAGAAAAAGAAAATAAGCACTACAAAAATAAATGGCTTGAACAAGGCGAACAGAGTTGCATCATTCCCTTTGAGCGAACTGAGGAACTCAATCTGCTTGCAAAAATGCACTGAAGATGTGAGCTGTGGTTGCTTATGTTAAGCAGCAGCAGCATTTACTCTCCACTCAGGTTTCACTGGCTCAGAAATAAGGGTGTGCAAGTGTCCGTATGCTTCTTCACCAAGTACAGAGTGAGTGAGGATAGCAGGGCAGGAAAAAGGTTAAGGCTAATATTAGTGCTGAGAGAAACAAATGTCGAGTCTGGATCAGCTGAAAGATCGACAACCACTCTGATTGAAGAATTTTACTTTGGGAATGATGTCTTTTTCATGGATCTCTGAGGTGCAGTATGATTGCCTCAAAAGGCATTGAGGGATTACACAAGTTTAAAGAAGATGGCAGCTCGTCATTGTGTCAGTTTGACTAAAGTATATGTGTCAGTGAGTTCTCAAATGTTCATCTCTGTAAAAAGTTCTCTTCTTCTGTTGAATGAAAGACTTCTTTCTGTGTCTCCAAAAGTAAAAGCTGAACACTGTGACCAGAATCCTACTGAAATTCACAAAAGAACTGCAACTGAAATGTCATTAAAAAACAAAAAGGAGTAGAGGAGGTTGACGGAGGTGAGCAGCGAGGATGTAGCCTCGTCCTCCTCTTATCCCTCCTTTTCATTGATACACCCACACTGATTATCTCCACATTGATTTGAAAGGTTTTTGCTCCACTTGGTGATCGTTTCGCCTGGGTTCTTCTGTCCTACATGGACTCCCCACTCAGCAGGTCCCCAGGCAGCAGTGTATTGATTGGGGTGGGACTCCCCATGACACGTCCTTCCTCTCCATTTGGGGGTCCCCACAGGCTAGAATACTGCTGCACGCCACCCCAAAGCAACTCCCCACCCGTCTTTGCTCCGCCTGCTCCCAGGCCACTGCTACTGCTGCTGCTGCCATTATTGTTGTTCCAGTGGGGTGAGTGACCGATGGGATGAGAGGCACCGGTCCCGGTCCCACCCATCCTTGTCTGATTGGTGCCTGGAGTGGCTTGCCAGCTGGTTGTTCCACCGAGTGACTGGCCCTGTGCAAAGAAGCGGTTCACTTCCTCTTCTCCAGCAAACTCTGCCAGGATGGTGGTGTTCCCGAGCACACACCTGCACAGAAGGCAAGAAAAAAATAGATGAGTAACGGTTATAACTCCTAAAACTCCACTGCAAAACAATGCATTAATAGACCTACATGTGGAGGGACTTCTGAGCCTTGGCAGCTTCATCCTTAGAGCTGTAACGCACCACAGCGTTGCCCTGTGTCAGGTTGAGGTGGAATGTAATGAGCGGGCCGTGCTGCATGCACAGCGTACGCAGAGTTGAACCATCAATCTAAAAAATGAGAATGAAGCCCAGAGAAGGAGTAAGACTGTTACACATACACTTCATCCGCTATGAGTATTAAATACTCCAGTGAGCAATTGACCGTAAACTGTTACCTGTGGAGTGAGGTTTCTAAGAACCAGCCAGCTACTGGTTCTTGTGGAGCTGTCTGTACTCCATGTGGTACCTGCTGTGTATTCATATACAAAAGCCAAGTTTTTACTCATAGACTTCACAATCAAACCAAAAATAATTTACAAAAGCTGAATGGGTTGCATCAGTTTGTACCACAGGAAAAGACAGTTGTTCACCCACAGAAAGATCATCCGAGGGTGTATTCAATCCTGCCTACACAGTAACTTCAAAATTGGTCTGTGGTAGATACCACATCAATGTGGTATTTGCTCTTCAAGCACACTTGCACCAGAAGTGCCATAACTCATATTTAACAACACTATAAGATTTCACTTTCTGTCCTCAATGCAGAATAAGAGCCCCTTACTGATGTAACCCATTTTTTATCTGCAGTGTAATGCTATTTCTTAAAGATAACAACAAAAAGGAAAACTGACCGTTATTTTCTTATCCACACGTAAAAAGTTTAAAAGGTCCAGAAGTACCTTTGATGATGAGTTTAATTGTTCTGTAATATTTACCTACATTGCTTGGGTCAAATAAGAGCCTGCTTTTATTTTAACATCAGGCCAAACTGTTGTCCAACAAAGCGGTAAAGGAGGGAAGCATAAGACTACCTGTGGTGTACGAGCTGCTCCAGCCTTGAGCCAGACCCAAGGAGTTCCCCCCCCATGTAGAGGAGGGCTTGGCGTTGGTGAGACCAGGTGGGGGTCGAGAGGGGGCGGTGGTGCTGCTTCGGGGGCCCTGGGGGACCTTCCACAGCTCGTGGGACAAAGACGCCTGGCTGTGAGAAATGGGGCCTGGAGACCAAGTAGATTTCATCTCTGACAGTTTACCTGAACAGCAAATACAGAGAAAAAGGTTTGCTCTTCAGAACTGAGTGACCAAAACACAGCTGCTCCCAAAGGAGGGAGTCCTGCAGAGTCAGACATGTACTCAAGCGAACAGAAAGGATATAAACGTTCTCTAATTTTTGATCAAAGAGAGTACAAAGTTGGTTGTTTGGTTGTAGAGAAACTGCATAGCTATGGCACAAACAAACAGTTTTCACTGCTCTTCAAAACACTCAACAACAGACTTTTCTTGCCTCAAGCAGATCAGAGGCTTTCAATTCAATCTACACCCAACAGTCACAGTAAATCAAGGCAAAACAACAAGCTGCATGCTCTTCTGTTTCACACCTCCCATGCCACACCGACAAATAAGGAGAAACGGTAGCACCACAGGGGAAATATACAGTATACTATAGGCAAGGTTGACAGGGAAAGATCTAAAATGAGGGTCAAATTTCATCAGGGGCAGTGAATGAATGAATCCGGAGAGGTGCTTCTCCAGTGAATGGTTGAGACTCTGGATGTTACAGTAACAGGATTTGTAGCCATTGAATCACCGAACTGTGGGGGCGTAGGGGTTATGGATAAACCATGTACCTGCATCGTCCGTCTCCGGGGACGACAGACTGAACGAGCTAGTGTAGGCACTGACTGGCCAATCAGTGGAAGGAGGCAGAGCCTCATTCTGAGATGAAGTGGGAGAGGAGCCTAAGTTGATGCCAGCAACACAAACAAAAAGATAGACACAAACAAATAAGGGAAAAAATTGTAGAGAGAAAATGGAATAAAGGAAAAATGCATAACAAATGATGATAGTAAGCTCATTAAAAAGAGAAGAGTGCAAACTGGTATGACTGTGATTATAGAGGCAGTTAAAAGTAGGAAAATAAAGAACAAAAGAACAAGAAGCAAGCTCTCTCTGGTGGCAGCAGATGCACAGGACTCCCAGACAATTACAGAGGTCTTGGAATACACAATGATACAGTTTGTTTGCATTACATTTCATTATAAAATTATGTGGGAGAATTAATTAAAAAAAATGTCTGCCCTGGCATATTGTGTTTTTCCATAGTGTGACATGGACAGCTACAGTACACAGAGTATTGTACTCAGAACACAACAATTTTTATCATGATCTCACCTCCACTCCTGTCCCGTAGCAGGTAGCGGTTGACATCTTGTATGTTGGTGTTGATGGTGGGCCCACTGGGGACACTGCCAGGGGTCACATTGGGGTCAGTTTCTGGGTCAATATTCTGGAGCCCCTTCCAGGGCACACCAGGGCAGAACTCTGAGAATGAAAATTTAAAGGTTGTCAAGTGCTGATTCTTCTGACTTTGGTTTTAAATCTTGGGTTTTTGTTGATAATACTGGCATTCACTTGAATGTAAAATTTTACACTGGAGTGAGAGACAGTAAGAGACATTCCTGCACAAGTAGCTGTGAACATGGCTGTGTAGAGTAAAAAACAAAAAAACAAAAAACAAAAGCTGAGAATGATCTACATCTAGTTCCTAACCTGGTGGCCAGTTGATATTGGTCCCATTGGCCATTTTGTCACCACTGCTCTTGCCCTGTCCCCAGCTGTCTGGGGTGACCAAGGGGCTGGTTGGAGACTCTGAGCTGGATATCAGGTTATAGGGACTGTAAGAGTCCTCCAGTTGTGGGGGTTTACCAGGGGGACCCAAATTGGCACCTAGTGGGCAAAAAAATACATTAAATAAATAAATAAATAAAAATGGTCACAAGTTAAAACTGTGTATACGTTGACTACTTGAGTTTTAATGGAACAGCAGAGTCTAATTTTAATATTAAGCCCCTAAATGTTAGGTTAAAATCCAACACCAAGAGATTATGGTCTGGGTCAACAGAGCAGGACATGCAGTCATGTGGCTGATCTGGATAGTTTTTTTTTTTTTTAATGCAATTTTGCAAGCAGAATGAGATTTTGCATCTTAAATTACCCAGGATTCTCTTTCCTTTCTCACCATGCTTGCCCAGGCTGGGCTCTAGAGGAGAGGAGCTACCAGAGAGGCTTTCGATGGAGTTTGGGTGTGTCCACTGTGACAGGCGCGATTGAGGCTGAGGGGGTTCCTTCATAGACACACCTCCCACATCCATCCCGGTTACATTCATGTTTGGATTCAGTCCAGCTGAAAAAATAACTTAACAGTTAAATGTTATTGTGCCAGACCATGGCTGTTAGTGAAGCGTTCAATATTTCCCATCCAAAGAGCAAAGTTTATGTGACTCACAGAGAGAGTAGGGGCTGTAGGTGTTGGGAGATGACTGCTGCTCTTTGGTCTGCAGATCAGATAGGCCTGGAGCTTGGGGGTGACCTGAAAATGAATCCAGGCCAGATTTTGCCCCACCAGGATGCAGGCCCGAATGGGAGGGAGGTGGCTGCTGTTGCTGCTGCTTCATCAGCAGTGCCTGGGCCAGCTGACGCTGGTGCTGTTGGATCTGCTGCTGCATGTTATTGATTGTACGTGCAACCTGGGCCAACATCATAAACACATTTAGGACCTGTGCTGAGCAGGTGATGCTTTTAACAACTGAAACAATCATTGGCCTGGACTACTTCCTTGGTGAAGTAATTATATTATTCTGAGCTGGAAAGAAAACTGAAGGTTAAGAAGAAAAACCTACTTGCTGCTCTTGTTGTCGAATGGGGCCAGAAACATTGCGCTGCGCCTGCAACATCTGCTGCTGAATTTGTAAACGCTGGTATGCCTGTGCATCAGGTACAAACAATGTCAGAAGTTCCTGGTGTGTTTATACCCACAAATTTAACATCAAATATGACAGCAGATAAATTATAAAAAGGTATGTAACAAAATAGATTGATGTACATGTGAGGAGAAAAATTTACCATACAATTAAAAAGGCTTAAAATACTTTCAAGGTTCTTTGTGGGTTTTGAATTAAACCTAAAACAGATAAAGCTGAAAGATACTCACCAGTTGCAGCTGGTAAAGTTGATTCAGAAGGGTCATATGTTGAGGGTTTATTGGTGAAGTTAAAAGTGCAGGATTCAGACCAATGTTTTTTGCTGCAAACTGTAAGAGCTGTGCTTGAACCTGTAGGCAACATTAAAGACATTTTTTTTTTTTCACAAAAATTTAAATGTCAAAGAAAACATATGCTTGTGTTTGGGGAATACATATTTTAAGCCACATAAATGAAACTTTACTGTCTAAATGTAAAATATTAATCACTGCATACATTAATACATGTTGAGAAATTATGTATTTCTATATTAAATAAGGAATTAGGTTACATGTGTGTCTTTGTCTGTGGATATGCACCTGAGGGGAGAGAAACTGAGGCACTTGAGCACGTAGACTAGGCTGAGAGGAACTGAGAGGCGGCACTGGTGGCTGAGGAGGCGGCTGCGGCTGCTGCATGGTCCGGGAATGTGCTGCTCCACTACCGCCAAACATTCCACTCTGCATCTGCTGGAAGAACAATGAGTGACAATAAAGTGCCAGTCAAATTCTGCTGCAGTCCACAGAAGAGGTTGTTTAGTTATTGACTTTTCCGTGCATCAATACAGTGATTTTGACAAAGCCAAAGAGACTCTGCAAGTCCTTACAGAGTCTTGAAATTGATTCTCTATCAGATCATGGTTTCCTTTTTCAGATGATGGACATCGCAAAGTGAGCTTAATAAAATGTGCATATTGTCTTTTACCTTGCATCAAGAACATGCATCACCCTTCTCACATAATTGAATTGTGATTATAATTTGGGAAAAAGGTGTTTTTGGTTTTTCATTTGATTTGGGGGTAGATTGCCACAAATGATTGCCCAAGATCTCAATTGTTCCCAGCCAGTCTTCTCAAAAACATTTGCAGTGCACTGTATATACTGCATTCCTGCATCAAAATCTAAAAACTAAGCTGCGTGGTGTATTTTCATGTCAACTGATTTTGACTCACCTTATCCATGAAGGGCAAGCGTGGATCTGCTGAGGGGTCTTTGGAAAGAAGTGGGAGCCGAGGGCAGCTCATGGGCTTGTTGATGAGCCCATTGTTGTAGTCGTGGCCGGCTATCCCCATCCCTCGCTTGTCGAGCTCCGTCTTCTTCTCCAGCAGGGCACTCATGGCCTGGTCCAGGTTCATGTTGTTGCTCTTGAGTGCCTCCTCTGCTGGGTCTCTCTGGAGAAGAATTTGGATAAAAATATTAAATGATGAGAAGCCAACTAAAACAATAGCCCCTTTCAAGCCTATTTATGATAATGTATGAAAAATGAATGTAAAATTTTGACATTTCAGTAAAAATTATTTGTTCAAATTTACTAATGTCTACTCTTGATGGTTTAAAAAAATCCCTGCAGGAGGGAACGGCTTACTAGCATGCCGCAACATCAATTGACATTTAAACAGAACAAATCAACATCAACAGAAAAAGCAGTATGTTCCTAGACATAATTGATAGTAGAACAGCATTTTAGCAATGCAGTGTCAGTTCAACTCACAGGGAAGCCCATGTCTGTCAGCTGTTTGATGAGACGATTCATAATCCAGGCATCTTCCTGCTTCCCTGGCACCTTCCCCTGGGGACGGGGGGGGGACGGGGGGGGGGGGAGACAAGATTAGTACCATACTAACTCAATAAAATTTCATCATACAAATATAATATCAAGTTGCTTCTAAAGATCTCAGTGATTTATTTAACCTTACAAAACAAGTTGCTCTGTGACGGGATTTGATTGGTCCGTAGCTATTGTCTAATGAATGAGCCCAATGGCTATGACACTGAATTACTTTTCATAGACCTGTATTACTCTGCAACTGAAAAAGCTAGTAACACAGAAAGTGGTTATTGAACAATATTATAAAAAAAAGGCACTTTGGAATTGACATGTAGAGCTAAAAAAAGAGCAAGACAACACCTGCCCAAAGAAAGTGATAAATTAAAAATATATAGCAGCGAGTGTGTCCACTGCATAGCAACCGATGAGTATGTGTAAGCAGCCAGGAGGGCCTACTTTTTT
This sequence comes from Echeneis naucrates, assembly GCF_900963305.1. NCBI lineage: Eukaryota > Metazoa > Chordata > Actinopteri > Carangiformes > Echeneidae > Echeneis > Echeneis naucrates. Next base: position 6,482,293 of record NC_042518.1, read on the forward strand.
GTATTAATAAAAAAAAAAAATGCATATTGATGAAAAATAAATAAATAAATAAAAAATCCAAATGTAGGGCATCTATTACTTTCACCTTTTTGCCATACTTCATGACTATTTTACAAAAGCACCACGACCTATCTGTGATATAATAAGCCCATCTGACGGTCTGTTGTGAGCTATTGCTTAAATGATAATTCACACCTTCTGTGGGCCCTTTTTGGATGCATTGCCCCATGAGTTACAGGAAGAGTTGCTTTCCTGGGAGGCAGCACTGTTCCACATGTCTCCTTCCTCGGCATCCCACTGGCCCCCTGACAGACTCAGCTCTTCACCTCCACCTCCCCATCCATCTTGCATAGATTTAGGGGCTAAAAAACACACAAAGGAAGATGCAGACCAAGCTGTGTTAAGAAGAAACACACAAACCTAATCTGAAAAATGCTTTATGTAACAAACTATGCTGGCAATAAAATATCAGGTAGCCACTAGGGGGCAGTGTGGATTTCTGAGTGACATCCCCAGCACTCTTACTTTCTTCTTTGGGTCATAACAATTTCTTTTATGAGATTTATCAGGAAAGAATGACTTTTTTCAGAAGCACCAATGTATTTTCAGTATTCCTCAAAGATACACAGAACCACACAGGCTTAGGCTATTTACCAGGTTTGCAGGATGTGGCTGTCATTGCTGGGTTGCTTCTGCCATAGCTGTCTGGGTTACTGTCTCCCCAGCCTCCACAGCTCCCACTTGGTTTGCCCCAGGCTGACGTCCCATTATCTACACTGACCGGAGAGGGTGTGGGTTCCCCCCAAGAGCTCTCCGATTTTGTGTGAGAGCTGGGTAAGTCTCCCCAACCTGGAAAACACACAATAACAAAGCCTGTAAAAATGCTTACGGAACACCTAAACCAATGTCTTACAATTTTCATACTTGTGATGCTTTGGATATAAGCACATGTTGTTATGATTACATTCTGCTACAGTTGAAAACTGTGTCTTAAATTTATAAATATGCACACTGGGTGAGAGTATGAATCATTGGGTCAAGCTATTTGTCCTGGGTTAGTGAAATGTTGTGCTTATTAAAAGTATGTCATGCCAATTCAAATTTTAAATAAATTCCAAAAGATCTGATTAGCTGTGTCCTGTTTATAAATGTTAACTGAGCCTCTAGTAATGGTCATCAGCACATGAATTTTTCTTTTTTAGAGTGTGAAGTGTCAGTTGTTTATGGATTTAGAGGCCTGGACATGGCTTAGCAGGATGGCCAACTGAGGGAGGAGATGCCCATTTACAATTTGGCAGTCTCGTCTGTTTTGGCATGAGAAACAAAGTGCTGTCTGTGGGCCTGTGCCAGGCTCAGCTTAGCTTTCCAGGGGGAGGTCAAGTCCTCAAGAGTGTTCCAATATTATATTATAAAATTCAACCTTATGTGTGATGCAGCTGAGTGTTTCACTGATCTAAACGTGGTAAAATGTGACCAACAAGGTCCAACTGTCCTGTTTTTTTTATTATTATTAATTTTTTTTTACCATTTTCTACTCCAGGTGATGAATACTGTAAAATGGCCCTCATTTGTTCTTAACTCAATGGATGCACTACAGTCAGTAAATTCCAATGTGGAGTCAGCATGCAGGGTCATTTGAGGGACAGCAGGGGGCGTCTGAACCCTCTCACTTCTTAGGGGCTTGCTCCACCTCCTCCCTTCCACTACTGACAGATGGTGGCTCCCATATAATCACACATTTCCGATCCTTCTCAAACTGCTTGTGGTAAATCACTATTTTCACAAGGCACTTTGTAAACAGCATTCCTGTGCTTCCTTTGGGGACCCATGTGAAGTTTCCAGGGTGACCCGCACAGACGTGCTTAGTGTTGTGAAATGTGAGGAGCCTCACTGAGTGATAGGCTGGCACTGCTTAACTAATTTGGATAGTTGATTAGATGTAAATCCACAGAGGGCAAAGTAGGTCAAGATTTTACCTTTAAGTGGATCAACAGCTTGCAGCTTAACAGTGGACTATGCTAACAACCTAACCAGTGTTCATATTCAACACCTTTACTTTGAACAATGTAAAAGAAAATCCAGGTAAAGCATGTAACTGACATAATTTACATTGAGTTACGTGCAATAATATCAAACAGAACCAAGTTTAAAATGGAAATGTTGGCATTGTAATTTATTTCTGTGCTATACGATAATCAATCTGATGTGTCTGGGTAGATGGTTCTATTGATCATTACAATATTATGTTGTCTTACCTTGCGCTATCAGGGGGCCCCTGTTGTGAGATGAACCTGGTGGGTGTTGTACGACAGGATCCATGGGCCCACTGGTGGGCCCTGAGTTTTGGGAATTTTGGCTGTGGTTCTGTAAAGGTGCAGTCGGCCCATGAAAAGGGTGATTGTGAGAGTGGGGGTGGTTGTTGTTTGGGCCAGGGGGATTATTGCCTCCAGTGGTAACTTTAGCCTGGGACATTCCCGGATTGTTCCTGCCCCACAGGTTGACTGCCTTGTTGTAGGTGCCAGGGTCACCCCAAGCTGAGGTCCCATCATCTATTTCCATTTTACGTCTGATTGAAGGTGGGGAGGGCTCTTCCCAGCCTGTTGGCTCAGCTGAGGACTCCTGCTTACTGCCACCCCAGCTTCCACCTTGCTTCACTGAGCCTGAGCCACCCCAAGATCCCATGCCCCCTGCTCCACTGGAGCCATCCTGTGGTTTGGCCCCCCAGCCTTGAGGAGGGCCACTGGGACGCTGGGAAACTGGCTCTCCCCAGCCACCATTTCCTCCAGCTCCAGATATCCCAGGTCCTGAAGGAGGGGCTCCCCAACCTCGTGGGTTTTCTTTCCAGCCTCCTACTTCTCCCTCCCAGGCAGGGTTAGTGGGACTCTTTTTATTCTCCTCAGGGTCTCCCCAGTCCCCTGTGTTATTGCTCCCTCCACTATTGACCCAGCTGTGTGATGCTTTGGGTTTCTCTCCCCAGCCCTGGGACGTTGTCTTGATGTGAGAATCTTCCCATCCACTTGGCTTCTCCTCTCCCCAAGATTGCCCCCCATTCTTGGGTACACTGGTGGCGGGACCTCCAGTGGGATGGTTCCCCCATCCACCAGCACCACCAGGGGGCTTGTTGTTGGTGGGCTCTCCCCAACCAGAGCTGGGCTGGTTGGTAGGTGCTATGCTTCCACCCCAACCTGAAGCTCCCTGAGAACCAGGCACTTCATTTTTGCTCCCAGAGTCAGTCCTCTGTGTGGGGCCCATGTTTGCATTGGAGGGCCCCTGGGCATCACTTTGAGTGGTTGGGCCAGAACCCCATGATTCAGTGCCTACATCATTCTTACGTTTTGTATCATCCATATCCCAGGAGGTGTGCTGGCGAACAGGGGTCTGTCCCCAGCCAGTGTTACACAGCACTCTGGGATCCAGATCCTGTGCAGGCAGCAGCGGGGCTGGATTATCTCTGGATGAGCGGTCTCGGCGTTGGTGATGTCCTTCCATGCTATCACTGCTCCCTTCACTGGCACCAGCTGTGCTCACAGCTCTGCCCCAAGGACTAGCCTGTGGATCCTGGGGAGGGGAGCTTGGGGCATCCCAGCCTCCCTGGGGCTCTTCAGTGTGCTGTTTGCCCCAGTCTCCACCAGACTGGTCACTCCAGCCTCCTGCTGAGTTTCCTGTTCCACCTCCTCCATGGCTCCAACCAGAGTCCCAGCTGGATGCCTCCTTAGATGAAGGTGTCTTAGCATCTCCACTGTTACCCCATACTGAGCTGTCTTCTCCATTGACCTGTGTTACCCCGGGTGGGGGTTGTCCCATGGAACCCAAGCCCACTGATGCACTACCCCAGCCAGGCAGACTGCAAATGGGGCTTGGGGGTTCCTGTTTATTAGTGTGATTTGGTCCATCAGTTTTAAGGTTCTGAGGTTCTGAACTGAAAGACACATTTGTGGACGGGGAGGGGTGTGCCTCTGACGTGTCAGAAGTCATTATACTACCCCAGGCGCTGCCAATCCCCGAGGAGTTGCTGTTAGTGTTGGCTCCAGTACAGGTGCTGGTCTGGGCTGATGGGGGGCCAGGTGGATTACAGAGGTTGGGTGTAGGTTGAGGAGGTGAAATGGTGTTGGCTCCCCCTGAGCTGCCTCCCCCTGTGCCACCCCCATCATGCCCCAGCATGGGCCAAGCAGATGGGTTGGCATTAGGGTTTAAGTTCAAGTTAAAGTTGGTGGTTGAGGATGATGAAGAAGTGCCCCAGGCCCTGCTCCCAGTTCCACCCACTGGACTGTCATTCTTCCCTTCAATCCCCACTGAGGACTGAGGTGGGCAATGGGAGGGTCCAGGCCCAGAGCCCCAGCTGCGATTGGCTGCAACCTGGCTAGAGAGCATGTTGCTTCCAGTATGACTGGCAGGGCTGGGCCCACTGTTGGCCTTGCTGCTAAGGTGGTTGGCAGGAAAGTGGCCTGTCTGGCTATTGGCCCCTGTGGCCATACTCGCTGTACTGCAACTACTACTAGTACTGCTGCTGCTGCTCCCGCTGCTGGTCAAGTGACCAGGGTCAGTATCCAAGGGGCATCCTCCCTGAGGGGCCTGGCTCTGGCTGAGGGTAATAGAGGGCCAAGCCTCTGTATCCTTCTGGTCAATGATCAGTTGATCCCAGCCACTGAGAATGGTGGAAGATGCAGCACTTGTGGTACTCCTATTGGCTGGTAGGTGTCCCCAGAGGGGATTATCATAGTGGGCTCCCTGGCCGCTCTGTGGGGGCAGTTCTGTTGAAAAAAGAGAAAGAATAGAATATCAGCAAAAGGATGAGGGAAGAGAGATATAAGTTATGCACATCATCACTCCCACATATGTTCCGTGAGGCTGAAATACCATGGAAACACATAAGGTTGCACCTGTTTGCACAGAGACTTCATAGGATGCTTTATTAATGAAAATAAGCCACCTACACTTTAAGAGCAAAAATAGAGGAAACTAATATAACAGGCAAATCTTTAATTAGAAAATAAATAAAATATTTATAAACTTTATTCGAGACCTTCTTGGTTATCCAGCCATTACCTTGAGGAGCTATATTTGTTATCATAAACAGTAGGAGTACTAAAGTTTTACCAGTCCTCCCAGTCATTGTCCAGAGATTATGCTTAATAAAGATGTTTCTATCCTGTAGCTGCCTAAAAACGATAAGAATAAAAACAACCAAGTGACACTAGCAAAAATGTCTAACTGGAGCAATGGGGTTCACTAGAGGAAATGGCATGAATGGCAAAAGATTAATATTTTTAAAGGTCATACATAGATTTTGAAGATGTTATGCCTTAACCTAGAGCTAGTGCTCTACACTAAAATACGATGAAAAGATATTTGCAGTATATCTACACACAACAATCAAATGTTCGAGCATAATTAAAACCAAAATAAAGCGGAAATTAGCTAAACAAATCTGAAATCTCAAGAGCAATTACTGCTGAAAGTGAAAGTGAAATTCTTATTTGGAGAAGTAGTGAGAGTTTGTTCATGCATCAAGTTTTATGGTAACAATTGAAAATAACACTGAAATCTGAAATGGACCTGTAGTGAGACTGCTTGTGCTATTTCTGCCTCGAGATGTTACAAATTCAAATCTGAATACCAATAATTAAAACAGAATATTTTAATTTTATCTGCAATCGTATGCAAATCTACAAATAATAATAAAACTTAGATTATTCTATTTTTTACTAGTGTTTTAATAAAAAGTTTTAAATTGATGCTAATGTAAAAAACATGCAAAATATTCTTTAAGTTAATAAAATATAGCCAATAATATTTTTTTATGAGATATTAATAGATTAGCACTGGATTATCCCAGGAGGTCATCCAAAGAACTTGACAATCTTGTTCCCAGAGGATGCAATCACTGACAAAGACCATGTGACTGAGTCATCCTCAACTTCTGACCTCCTCACCACAATGACATCTGCCTGAAATCAAGCACAAATATTCTGCCATTGCCCTTGGCAACATGTCTCCTCACCAACATGTCAGCCTCCATCTGCCTGTAGAACTGCACTAATAACACACAAGAAATGTTTGTGCGATTTCTGGCTCCATGCAGGTCCATGTGCCCCAGAATCACCTTGATACAATGTAAGCCCTGAGCAACATGGCACCACCACATTGCCCATGTCTGCTGCCAGTCATGCTGCAGCTGCTGTTTTTGTTTACATTTACCTTCACAAGCATGCCTACCCTGTATACATAGACTGACTGAATCACAACATTAAGGAAGTGAGTGCATTTGAGTACCTCCCTGTTTCCAAGCTTACTTCAGTGCTTGCAACTAAAGCAGAGAGAGACAAAGCAGTTAGAGAGCAGAGGGGGGAAAAAGAGGGCACTGTGTTTCTGACACACAGCGCTGTCGTTCTGTAGTCACTCTACTGAGAAGTGCAGGACCGCCATTTTCTCAGTCCTGAACCAGAGCCAAAAAGCCTCTGAGCTACCGTATATATCTTCACCATTGTTGTTTAACAATGTGCACGTCTCACTGACATGAGTTACAACAACACATTAGAACTCAGCATTGCATGCTCGCAATGCTGTGCTGCAGCAGCTTTAATGTTGAAAAGTGCCTATCCAGACGGTGTGTAAAAACAAGCCGCCAAACAACACAGAAGAGCCAGACAGGAGAGAAAAACAGAGAGAATGCAGAAAAAAAGGAGGTGTGAAATACCTGTGGAGAGGTGCCTCCCAACCATCCTGTAAAGAGCTAGGTTTTCTGTGACACAGCGACCATCCTTGTCTCAATATGTCTGCTCGGCTCGCCAAGCTTCTGAGGCTCATTTCTGAAATGCTGCCAAGAAGTTGCACAGCTCTTGCGCGGCATGAAACAACCCCCCCCTCCCTTCCTTCCTCACCCCTCATGCTCTGTCCCTCCCACCAACATTGCTTTGGCTGGGTTTCTCTACTTCTATCTATTGCCTCCCTCTGGATTTATTTATATCATGCTCTATTCCTATTCTGACGAAGGTTATTCTCTCTCTGGAAGAGCACAGAAAGAACGCTAGTTAGGGGAAACCATGGGGAGAGGATGGGGGGTGAACGGTTGTTAACAGCTGAGTGATAATGTGCAATCTTTCATTATGCACTCATGAGGCACAAGGTTAAAAAAACAACCAAAAGAACAAAAAAATAAATAACAAAAAAAAAACAACAAAAACAAAACAAAACAAAAACAGGGCTCTTCTAATCTCCCCCTACCCGGAGATCTTAAAACCTTTCAAAACTGTCACTAAATATTTAGCCAAGACCACTCCATCCGCAATTAGTACTGCTGCCCACAATGGAAAGCCTCATGAATAGTAGCGGCGAGTGAGAGACTGAAAGCAAAACCTCACAAAGGCTTGCTGCACCCCCTCTGCAGCTGGAATGGCAATTTTCTCAGACATGCACATGCTCATGTATGAACAATCATCCGGTAAAATATGACGAATGTCTGTATTTGTATCTAGCTATAATCTGGGAAACCACTGAACATAAGCAGTAACAATAAATTTTGGACAGAAAACTTGGGCACTGCATCAGATGAGACAGTTGGAGGGTTGGTTATCTGGTCCTGAGGATAGCACTGAAGCTGGGGTGTGTGGCGGAGGAAGACAAGCATTAGATGTAATGGAAGGCACAGAGGGAGGATGATAGACGGGCATCTTGGCAAAGGAAGAAAAAAAAAGCAGCAGTTGTCTGGATCAAGGATGGTATTGTTTACAAATGATCCCAGTGCCCACCCAACAACACAATAAGTCAATGTTTGGTGGAGAACAGAGTGTCTTTATGGCTGAAGCTCAGCCCCGTTTCTCTCCACTGTGAGGGCCCAACATACGGTGAGGTCATGTCATGCCTCTAGATGGCAACCCACCGTGTGCTAAAACATACACACTGACAACACAGCATATCTTATGTAGCCCAAAAAATGCATACTACTTCCTCGATGCTCAGATCACATTTTCTTTTATATTTTTAAAGCAGGTTGACCTGTGTGCATGCACAAGTACAGTTTGTGTGTTGATGGCTGGAGGAGCTGGGTTGCTGGAAGCGTTGGGTAAAAAGAGAGAGAACACGAGAAATAAAAGTACAAAGACAGTTGGGACAGAAAATGAAGGAAAGGGATGGATGTTGAGAGATGGAAGGAGAAATGATATAGGGAAACGGTGTGGGTCTCAGCTGGACTGATCCTGGCTTAATGAAGTCCCTGAGGGGCAAAGAGACTGAATGGTAGAGAGCTGACAATGCATGCTGCCAGCCAGATGAATGAACTCTCGGATGAGCACACACAAACAGACATGAAACAGACATATGGACAGAAAACACCTATCAGGAATGTGCTAATGATTGCACTTCCCTATTGTTTTCAGAGTTGGGGCATATACAAGCAAGAATCCCATTAACCAAAACAGTGAGGTCCACTTTCGATAGGTTGTTTTCTAGGAACACAGTTTTAGCTCTAGTTCTAGCTCCAGTTTTTAAGTTTACTATTTCGCAGTAATAACTTCACAATGCAACACATTTACTGACAGTTAGCAAAAGATGAGATATGAAAAAAAAAAAAGAAAAAGAAAAGAAAAGAATTAAAAAGTAATCCACATCTGCTTTGATAACAGATATATAGTGTTAGGTCAGATTTCAAGAATATGTTGAACATTTGTTTATCAAATGTTGTCATACATGATATTAAACTGAAAATGTATGAGAGTTCCTTTTGTCAATTGATTAAAAAAAAAAAAAAAATCTAAAAAAATGGCCAGCAGAGGAAGTATTTGCTATTTGCATTTTGGTATTAAATACCAACATCCAGTAACATGAGAACTTGATGTAAGACAGCACAAGTCTTAACAAGCATCATTCTTCGGTTTGGGTACAATGAGCATAGAATTTCACTCTTCTGTTCTTCTTCCAAGTGTTATTATAGGCAGCAGGTATATAAAATGGTAACTACCACAGGCATTTACTAACACCTATAACTCAGCAAGGTAAGAGGCAAAACCTGGTAGCCACTTTTAATTTCTTTCTATATTATGCTGTGTGCATAAGTTTATAACCAGTTGGTTTTTGTGTCACAGAGATTTACAAGCTGCCGAGCTGCAACACTGGTTTGCATTTCATGACATAACAAAATGCAAAAGAAAGCAGTCAGCTGCCAAAAACCACATGCATGTAGATCCAATCCACACATAGCACTTCATAGGTTTTTGTTACGCTTACTCTTTTAAGGAAACTGTATTCACCCAGAAACAAAACAGGAATGGTAGTAGCTTGATGGATTTTTCACAGTCCCTATATTCCTTATGGATACTTAATAATAGCATTATCTCAATGTAAGCTCAAAGGGGAAAAACCAACAGAAGGACAGAACAAGGTTTTTAAATATGGTACACATCTAAGACATCTGGCCATCATGTTTGCCTGTGAGTATCCTCTTTCTCCTCCTCTAAAGGATAAACCAGGTCAAGGGCTTTCTCCAGCATGCCAGTCTTAAAATAGCCAGCTCTCTCACGCCTCCTCCACATGAAAGGGCCTTGGGATATGGCTTGTTATCCAAGTAAAAGGCAACACTGAGAGAGGGCTATAATAATGGGAAGATACACATACATGTAGTATGCACAGTCTATCTAATCTTGGTTGCCCTGGGGCAAGTGAGGGCATGAGTAAACTGTGGTGTTGGTATAGTGGAGGTGGAGGTGGAGGAGGTGAATACTTGCATCAGAGAACAACAAGCAAGGCAGAGAAAGTCAGAGCAGCAGATGCACAGAGAGAGTGAGCCAAGATTGAGAAAGAGAGAGAGAGCAAGCGCTGAACATTTGTGGTTAACAGAGAGCTGATGTTTAATCACATCACAAGACGTCCCAGTCCTCTTTGAGGGGATTCCCAAGGCTCTTCTACAGCATCAGCAGCAGACTTAAAGAGCACATCAAGTCTAGCCTACATACTCCCTCTTTCAGACAGCCTATTAACACATTAGCTGCACTATTCTTCCACTTGATGAGGCCTGTTTACATTAAAATGTTTTTCTGTTGGTGTCGGCCTCTGTTGTGCCTAGCAGGTACAATGCTTAGGGGTATATAAAACTACTTTGCTACTTTAGGGGCTTTAGGACGGGACTGTTAGATAAATGCCAAAGGGAGAAGTTATATATCTGGGGTGATATCGCCAACACATTATTGGAATACAAACTAATTATTTGATTAATTTACAATTAGACTAATCAGGCTGGGATTGTTGAGTGCATTACTGCCTCACAAAAACCAACAAGTGCACTTAATTTGAGAAAACAACTGCATAGTTAAAGCAGGATTTTCCTGTGACATTTAACTATTTCTCCTTAATTAGGCAACAATGACATCATCATTGATGAGAAACATGAACTCTTAGAACACAGCAGTGGTTGCCGCTGCTTGTCTTTACAGAAGAGGCATATTTTAACTATCAAGTTGACCAGGGACACATACAACTAAGATCGCCAAGGAAGAGGTTTGTGTTTACAAACATACATATGCATACATGTGGACACACTGGCCACGTTTAACAGCCCTACTTTTCAAGAGAGCCGGCATGTGACTGGGTAATGAGAGACGGGTTGAGAGGAGGTGGAGTCAGCAGATGGGGAGAAGAGGGAGAGGGGAGCAAATGAATGCAGCTAGTGTGCTTCAACTGTTAGCTATCGTCACTAAATGAAAGCAGGGAGACGATTCTATCAGACAAAGCTGTGTGGTCAAAGGGATTACCTGCAGTTTGCCGAAACTACATTGTGAAGTCGTAAATAAAGATATTTAAAATAGTTTAAGATAAAGATAGTTAAAAGGACACATGAAGAATTTTAAGTAGTTTTCTATTGTAATGTTACAATGGTTTTTTACATGCAACATTACAAGTTCTACATGGGTATGCTATCAAACGCTCCCACTTGACTCCTATGTGACATTCAGTGTGGAAGGTCCTGCTGTCTGTTTCTCTTAATGTAATCAGTAAGTTCAAAGACACACAGAAAGTGAAGCCAAGCAGAGCAGGCCTGCCAAAGAGGGGCGGAGAGAAGTAGCAGCTTTTACCGTAAGCCATGAGTCACTTCAGCCCACAGCACTGGACCTCTGCCATGCTTGCTCTCTCCTCCTTTCTTTCTTTCCCTCTCACTCTCTTTCTATCAGTTCCAGGTCAGGCCCACTGACGTGCACAGCCAAGCAAGCTAGCTCCATATCACTCCTCCTCCAAGAAACAGGAAATACTGTAGGGCTGGTCTGCAAAGCTTGACGAAGAGTAGGAGGAGGAGATGTAGACGAGATAAACATCTTATCACTATGGAGATAGAGCTTCGTTCAAACACAATTGGCAGGGTTAGATGATGCTCAAACATCCATCTCTGCTGAATTTTGTTTTCCTTCCCATACAACAAAACATGCCAAATGCCTCAGAAAGAATTTTAATCATCATTATCTAAGAGCAGATGATACATTATTATGAAACAAAAGACCTTTACCACTTAGAAATGTGTGAGAATCTGGTTCATTGTTACATGCAGAGCTCCGGGAAGGAAAATACACACACATTTTGAGATAGCCAGCTGTGTTTACACTCAATCCTCTAACCCTGTTCTCCTCTATCCCCAATTCTAATTCCCAGTCAAGCAGAATGAAAATAAACAAGTCTGCAGCACTTGGATGCAAGTGTCTCTACACTGGTCCACAGGTAAAATGCAAATTTACAACTACAGTACCAGACATAGAAATAGCTACAGGTATTCAATGATGCATGTGAAAAACATAAACACTCCAGACATAAATTGTTAAGATAATCGTTAGTTATAAACAAGAATGAAAAAATTATTTCCGTAAATCGGACCCATGTTTATTTAAAAAGTCTCTTTTCTTATGTAAGTGCTAATTTCAGGGTGATGCTATATGTTCTCAGCCCAATTTAACAAGTGGGTTGAATTTAAAGCAGATCTTTTGAAGCACTGTTGTAGCATTTGAAGAGCGTCTGATTGACTGTATGGAGGCGCAACAATCTGGCTGTATGACAATCAGTTCAAATTTTTGGCTTGTAAGAAATTTTGATCCTGTAATCTGAGTCCCACTGTCAAGAAATCATTAGCTGTAAAAAGGTGTAGATGTGACAGATTGGCGTGATATAAAACTGAAAATCGCTGTAGAACAGATTGTACTATCTGCAGCTTGCAAACGTGTGTAGATACTGTCTCTTTGTCAACATTAGTGAGGTCAAGTCATCTTTATGGGGGGAGAAAAAAACAACAACAAAAAAGCAAAATCAAATCTTTATTGGAATTGTCACTTTAAAAAAAAAACTGTCTGGTCTCCTGTCTGTGTTCAGCTTGCAAACATAAAAAAAAAAGGAATGAGATAGCGACTTGCCAACAGTATGCTGACCTGTAGAGGTGGAGCAGGAGGGAGAGGAGTGTATCGCTACAACTGCTGCTGCAGGTTCAGTAGTGCAGGGACGTCCTGTGGTGGTGAGTACCAGGGTCCCAGAGGGCAGCGGCTGGCCCCTCTTCAACAGCTGCTTGTGCTCCTGCTGGCGAAAGCGAGGGGGCACCTCTCTGGGTGGATAGCGCTGCTGGAGCAGAGTCTGGGGCTGCTGCTGACCTCCAGAGGGGGTGCGCTTGCCATTGCCACTGTTTGGGAGTACAGACGGGATGGTACTGGGGTTGATGGGGGGAAGAGGAGGGGTGGGGTCGAGCTTGGCAAAGTCTGGCACTGTGGAAATGGGAGGATGGTGGGGGACAAGTAACAGGGAAGCAGAAATGCAGGGATAGGGGTGGGGGTATAGGAGTGTTAGGCAAAAGCAGAGTTGATGAGCGGCAAAACAATTATTGACTGCCTAGTTAATGATTGATTTGTCAGTAAGTTACTTGGTAAATTATAATCTATGGTAAAATTGCTGCTTGTTTGATTCCATTTGTCATTATATTGAAATCATTTTAATATTTGAAGGATGTTAGTACCTGCCCTGCAATCATCCACAAAAAACACCCAGCAATGCAGCTTTAGCCTTTTTCTGGGAGGCTGTGGCTAAACATTTCCTCCACTGCTTCTTTTCAAAGCCACTGCAACTTTTGGAAGAGTACCATGATTCTAAATTCAGCAAGGCAAATGAGGAGATTGCTAAGAATTCCCAAGATTTGCTGTCTGTCTTGCCTGCCTGAGGCTTGATTCTAGTCAGTGGTCAGTCTAAACACACATGGCTGCTCTTTGGAGAGCCAAAGAACTGTAATAATTTCAGGGTGGTACTGTAGTAAACTTTCAGCCTTTAGGGGTGGCCAAGATACACAAGTCTCTCAGTCTGCCATGGTGTCTGGTCACAGATTAGCAGTGATAAAATTGTCAAGTAGCAGATGATAGACTTAAACCACCCTATCGTATTATTGTAGGCTATTGTTTTCATGAGGACAGCACAGAAAAGTGTGCTCAGCACCATCAACATAAACTAGTCAGCATTTGTGGCAGGTTATGGCCACTGAATTGATCATCTCAGAGCTCTAACACAGCTGTCAGTCATTAGCTGCTCAAGTGGTTGCTAAAGCCCGGTACTCGTACACACACACACACACACACACACACACACACACACACACACACACACACACACACACACACACACACACACACACACACACACAGTTAGATAGATGGATAGATAGCCAGCATAAGACACATTCAAATCTAGGCACTACAAACATAAAACCTCACATTATTACCTTTGTAAATGGTGGGGGGCATGAACAAAGAGAGCTGTGAAGTGCGGGAGACTGAATGTGCAAGTGTGAAGTTAAAGATCATGACTAGGTCAGCATAGGATGATCAACTTGAGGTCAGAGAGTTGTTGTTGTGCGAGATGCATTGTGGGACACAAAGCACGCTGGATAATCACCCCAGTAAAGATAATTACATAACAGAATAAGCTGGTAGACCAGAAGGTAAGCAGGATGTCAAAATGTGTTCAAAACCTACACATCACATACAAGAACAAACATCATCTGATGAAAACATCATTTGGACTAAACCAAAAATGGTATTTTGAGTTCCTGCTGTTATAAAACACAGGTGGGGGACATTCAGCAACAAACAGAAAATGAAAATCTTCGTGTGGCCTAAATGAGTTATAAGGAGCAGTGCTTTGCCATTGGCCACCATCCTGAGTGTGTGCGGTGAAGCAATGAATAACTCGCGCACATGCGGCCAGCCCGACACACAAAAACAAAGAGTTATGTAATGCTGAGGCCCACATTAAGGGGAGAGGACAGGATAGTGTCTTGGAACATACATTCATACTGCCATGTAAATACTGACAGGCATTTTTGCTCACCTATCACATCCAGCTACTTCTCTTCCTCAAAATATTTTCGAGGTGTGCTTGTGTCTGTCATCAGTGTGCATGTCGGGGGGGTAAAGTTCACCCCCAGTACTGCAACCTCTTTGGACTACAACTACTGACTGCACAGTCTGATCCAGTTTCACTCGTATCTGTCTCTGTCTCTGTCTCTCCCCGCAGGAATCAGGGGCACGCTCCAGAGCTAGAGCTCAGCTCTCATCGGATTTCTCTACATCTGCTCCATTTCCTCTCCCTTCTTGTGCTTCATCCACCCCCCCACCCCCCCTTCGCATGCTCCCTTCTGTCTTTCTTCTTCATTCACATTGATCTACTATTATCTTTTTGTCATTATTACTCTATTAGGGGCAGCAGATGGGAACATTCATTTCTGGCCAATTCTTCCCGCTGATTTTAAGAGGTGATTTCCTCTTGAAAACAGGGGACTTTGGTTCCGCCACAGTGTATAATAATAGTTATGGAGGCGATCGTTATACAGTTGGAACTCTCTGATGTGTGACGTAGACTCTTCTGGAAGCTGGGGGGAAGGGGAAGCTGGCTGGCTGCTCTCTCAGCCAATCAGAGGGAAGCGAAGAGGAGGGAGAGTGGAGGGAAGCGAAAGAGAGAGTCGAATGTACCAGAGGAAAGGAAGGAGGTAGAGCAGGGAGGGTGAGTGATGAAGAGAATGGTTTGTGTGTGTGTGTGTGTGTGTGTGTGTGTGTGTGTGTGCGCGTATGCATGCGTGCGTGTGTACGTTTGTGAGATAGTCTCCACCCTCTTGTGAGCTCCACTGTGGGATCGAGTCTCACTGCCTGAAACCGGCTTGGGTCTAAATCCGCTTACAATCAGACTACTATTTGCCCAGAGTATCCTTCGCTGCTATGGACTCTTCTTTAGATGTGACACAAGCACTGAACATTTGGTGGCACCAATAGAATGAAAGTGACTGCCACAAACTAAACTGATCACATTTTTACAGCTAGAATGGCACTCAGTACAGAGAATACCACTACCTAGGCTAAACAATCCAGTCAGCATTTACATTTAGAATGTTCTTTTACCAACCATACCAACAACGACGCGTAGTGGATAACACAGTTATTTTGTTTAATGCTTCAGATAAACAAATAGATTGAGCTAAAAACATTCAAAGGTAGTTATGTTGATCATGAAAATCATGGGATTGATTCTGGGTTATGAAATAGATTAGCAGACAAATCAAACAACTGAATACCTCAGGTATCTGCAAGGTGTTACTTATTAAGCCTTTTTAAGTCTCACAAGGGAGTGCTTTGAAGAAATAAAGCAAAATAGAGTAAAAAGAGATCAGAGTCACTTCCTCTGACAGCCTATTTGCAAAAACACAGTCCTCAGCTGTGCGGGTGCACAGGAGAATTCCCACTTCATCAAAGATGCACATCAAACTGTGGCCTTGGGGCTGTGTGTGCTTCACGCAGAGGAAGACATCCCATTTTCCACTTTAAAAGGAGTCTTAATTTTCTGAGAGAGTAGATGATAGCACACTTGCCTGACTGTTTAAGACCTAAAGGTTGAGGGTAGGTTGTCTGGGAAGATATAAGAGAGCTGAAGGGAGATGGAAGCGAGGATTGGGGTTGAGAGCAGTACAGGCTCTTACCCTCAGTTTTTTCTTTTGGGTAAAAGCAGAAAAACAAGCCACATGACCTTGAAGATAAAGGATCCTCCTGTGTGAGTTTTACGAGAGAAGGTGCATGGAGAACTATTCGGCACCGACGGGAGAAACCAAATTTCACATTTCTAATTGGATATAGGTCATCCAAACAAAAGCAGTGGTGACTGTTAACGAAGTAAAAGCAATCTATGCTATACCTTAATAGTAATATAGTATAATATAGTAGCCTTAGCAAAGGCTTTACTGTTCCAAAAAATATTTTCAGCCATTTAAACTGAATTTAAAGCAAAGAGCAAGACACCTATCACACAGATGGCACAGCTCCAAATGTAGATCTGAGAAGAAAATGAATGTGAGCTAGATAGTTACCTATTCCAACAAAATCAGCGCACTTCTATCTAGAGGTTTAATAAAGGCACCATGCTGACTCTGCTTTCCATTCAGTAAAGTGGGTCACCCTGCTTTTAGGGGGAATGTACAGAAAATGCGTGCAAAAGTACATTTTTTGAGCCGTTATACAGTATTGATAACTGAGGCTTAAATTGGTCAGAATTCATTTTTCTATAAACCATTTGTAGAACACTGTGTTGTTCAGGGTCACTGGAAAAATTAAGCTCAACAATGAAATGAAATCTGGTAAAAATATGAGAGTTGCAGATCTAGTTATCCACGGTGAATCCAAATCGATAAACCATCACAAAATGCATCATTTTTCTTGTGTATAAAGGTGACAACAAACCTTTCATCCTTGTGTATTAAATATTTTGAAAGCCCATCTTGCTGTATTTCAAGTGTATTATATAGCTGCTAACTGTTAGAAAATGCTATTCTAACTGAGATAAAAACAGAAACATGGAAATTGCGAGATCCTTATCAGATGTATAAGTACCAACGTCTCGAGAGCCAGGAAGGGAAGCATGCTCCCCCCCCGAGCACATCTCATAAGAGAGAACATTAAAAGCTTTAGTTAGATGCTAATAGATGACACTGTGATGAAAAAGGGAAAACCTTCCCTTGCTGCATTGATTGCAAGAGAAAAATACTATTTAAAAGCAGGGTATGTGTCAACATTGGTTACCTTCACCACCAAACGTAACTCTTTTAATTAGTGTTTTTAAACAAAGCTTTGAGCAAAATGCAGACAAATTATGGTCAAACTGGCTGACCAGCAGAGGAAGGTTTCGCTCAGAAAACAGCAAGAGGGAAGAGAAAGATGACTTCCCTGGACTAATCGCACCAATGTAACTGGCTTTTTGTGCATAAGCTGCAGCAAGATCACATATCACTTTGTTTTGATTTAGAAGAAGTGATGTGTGAGAGAGATTCTAAGGTCCTGCCCATCTCACCTATAAGTGCCTAATGAGCCAATACAAGCCACTGAAAAAAAAAAAATAAAGAACACAATTTTATCCCCACTTAAAAACGGCAAGAGGCTGCAGTTTTTCCCCATGTGTGAAATGTCATAACCATCGATTTATATGGCACAGGAAACCTTAGTGGTTGAAGATTTTTGTTTTACTCAGATTTCCCATCACCAACATACCGCCCTTCACACAGATACTGTATCCTGAAAAGACCTGAACAGTTGTCTTCAATAATAATTTTAAATAATGCAATGACAGAAACATTTACTGACAATCAGTCCGTATGCATAATTTATAGTGCAACACGATGGCACAATTGAGTCATTACCACTGTTGCTCTTTAAAATATAGTTAATCACTGAGCTCCTTGGGAAAAGACATGTGAAGGAGGTGGTGATGATGACAAGAGGCACACTGGTATAAATTCCCTCATGATCGGATCGCAATTTATGACTCTCCAACACAAAGCGCTGGCCGTAATTAAGGGAATGTGAAACTGCAAATTAATCTGTTATGAAATTACTGCCACGACACTACTTTATAATAATGTTATCATTTATTGCACTATGTAAATGTGCGCCTTAATGTGTATGTATGTTAGCCCCCATCTTAGATAGGGATAAAAATGCACAGCATTAGCATAGCTCATTAACCCTTAGACACTAATTCAAGTACAGCTTGTTGGTGGCAGCAGGACTCTGCTGTAGCTCACAGTAGCTGTGACTAGGCTGCTCCCTAATGGCTCTGTCATATGGTACTTTCTAGAGTGGTACAACACAGGAGCTGACTATTTAAAGTTGCAAAGTTAATACATGTCTGGCACACACAAATCTCCACAAAATTCATTGGAAGTAGTGAAATGAAATTTAATCCTGTTTTTGCAACTTCTGTCATGCACGAATGAACAAATGCTGAAACAACCACAATTTTAATTTGCACTCACCTGCAATCAGATACAGAAATATATTGTGTTAAAACTGACTTGTTCATAAAATGTCAATTAGCAATATACCTTTAAAATAAAGAAAGAACATTGTTGCTTTAAAGTTCTGGTCCAGTTTATTTTTATTTGCTGCTCTCTTTAATAAACTAAAAGAGTAAAAAACGCATTAAGCCATACAGACTGACAAGTAACACATTAATTGAAAAGCTTTACTCACTGTCATCCTAATTAATCAGTACTGCATGGGCCCACAGGGGAAAAATCACATTCTGCTTTCTATATCTGCTCTACAGTTGAAAGCCAGCCGAAGCAGAAATAACAGATTATAAATGTTGATTGAGAAAGCAACTCAAGATTGTTTAATTAAAAATTAACTGTT